>NC_133770.1:115746225-115761884 GCF_003597395.2 Chelonoidis abingdonii
CATATGCCGACAGGACAGCCGCAGCTCCGGCTCTTGAAGAACCAACCCCATCAGCCTCCGATGGAGGAGACAGAGGAAGGGCTCAATCACCAGAGCGTACAGCTGACCCAAGAGGGGACATCCCTGACATACTCCTCACCCAAAGCTGACAGGCTTGGTCAGGGTCCAGTTGAGCCTGACCAGACACTCTGCAGACGCGTACAGCACCTGGAGAAAACCCAAAAACTGGGGTCCGAAACCGAATGCTCGCAGAGTGCTCAGGAGATACCCGTGGTCCACCCTGTTGAACGCCTTCTCCTGATCCAGGGACAAGAGGGCGAATGACAGACCATCCCTACACCCTAGTTCCAGAAGGTCCCGGACCAGATACAGGTTATCAAACATCGTGCAGCCCGGGATGGTGTAAGTCTGGTCTGGGTGGTCCAGGTCCACCAGCACGGACCCTAGCCACATTGAGATGGCCTTTGCAATGATTTTGTAGTCCGTGCTGAGGAGCGAGACGGGACGCCAATTCCGTAAGTCGTGGAGGTCCCCCTTCTTCGGGAATAAGGCGAGCATGGCTCGCCTGCACGAGAGAGGGAGGACCCCGCTCTGCAAAGACTCGGCCCAGATGGTGACTAGGTCTGGGCCAAGGACATCCCAGAACATGCGGTAAAACTCCACAGTCAGCCCGTCGATGCCCGGAGATTTGTTGGTGGGCATGCGACGGAGGGCTTCCGAGAACTCGGCCAGAGTGAGAGGCAGCTCTAGCCGGTCCCGGTCACCCGCACTGACAGTCAGGAGTCTGTCCCAGAGCACTCTGCAAGCATTAGGATTGGTCAGATCCGGGGAGAAAAAAGAGTCGCGTAGAAGGCCCTGGCCCTCCCGCACATCTCCACCAGATCCGTGAAGGGGGTGCTGTCCTCCGCCAGGAGGCAGGTGATGTGCTTTTTGGCCTGCCTCCTTTTCTCCAGGGTGTAGAAGAAGCAGGAGCTGCGATCCATCTCCCAAAGGAGGCGAATGCGGGATTGAACAAAAGCACCCTGGGCTCGATGGTTCTCGAGGGCCCGGAGCTCCTCCCGCTTCTCCTGGCATGCTCTGCAGAGGGATGGATCCTCGGGGCTGGCAGCCAGATGCCTCTCCAGCTCTAAGACCTCCCATTCCAACTGGTCTATTGCTGCATCCCTCCGTCGGCTGGCACCCCGGGTGTAGTCGCGGCAGAAGAGCCAGGCGCACACCTTCCCCAGGTCCCACCACCGCCGTGCCGAGGGAAAGGCACACTTCTGCCCTTGCCAGGCCAGCCAGAACTCCCGGAAGGACGCCACAAATCCCGCATCCTCCAGAGAACTATTATTAAAGTGCCAATAGGCTGGCCCCGGCCTCTCCGCACAGAGAGAGACCATCACGGTGGCAAGGTGGTGATCTGAAAAGGGGTCCGGCCGAATGCTGGAGGAGTGGACCCGTGAAAGGTGGAGACGTGACAAGTAGATGCGGTCCAGCTGGGAGTGGCACGACCGATGGGCCTCCACCCAGACAAAAGTGAACTTCGAGACATCGTCCAGGTGGTGGTCGCGCCAGACGTCCACCAGAGAGTGATGGTTGACGATCTCCCGGAGGACGTCCATGGCAGCCGGGAACTGCTCGATCCCTGAGCGGTCTCATTCCTCGAGGGTGATGTTAAAGTCCCCGCCCAGGACCAGGCACTTGCGAGGATCCAAGGAGCCGAGGAAGGCGGATGCCTGCTGATAAAAACCCAACCTCTCCAGGCCCGGTGTCGAGGCGTAAACATTGACCACAAGCCCCTCCATGCGGACCCAGAGGTGCAGCAGGTAGCCTGGCAAGCTTCGGCGACCCCCAGCACCTTGGGCCGTAGGTCGGGGGAAAACAGGGTCGCCACCCCAGCCGTGCGGACTGAAAGGTGGCTAAAGTAGATCCTATCCCCCCACTCACCAGCTAGCTTCAGCGGCCTGATCCGTATGGGTCTCCTGTAGGAAAACCACAGAGTACCCCTCCCCCCCAGGGAAGGAGAGCACCTGGCTCCTGTGGAGACCCATCCTACAGCCCCGGGTGTTTAACATTGCAAAGATGATTGGTGCCAGGAGGAGGCCTGGGGGGGATCCTCGCCAGCAGACACGCCCATGGCCTCTGTAAGGCCACGCAGCAATCCGTGACCTACCTCATAGGTGAGTAAAGAGTCAAGGAAGAGGCGGACCCGCTGGTAGGCCGCGGTGGCCTGCTTCCCGGTCCTCTTACCCTCCCCCATGAGGGCCCTCGTGGGCCAGAGGATCTGATGGAAATCCCCCCACTGCTGGAGCGCAAGCTGGACCTTGTAATGGGAGCCAGGACGTCCTCAAGGAACTCCTGCAGCTCCTCTCTCAGCGTATGGGGGGGCAGAGTTACGGAGCAACTACTGTCGCCCAGTGGGGCCCCCATCACAGCCCCGTGGCCCACCGAGGTGGGCAGGCAGGGGGCAGACCCCCAACGCGGCGTCCAATAGGCTGACGCCACGCGGCCTGCCCCGCTCCCCGGTTCAACAGGGAGCAGAGGAGGGAAAAACAGCAGCCCCTGGTGGGTCGAGACAGGAAATACTAAGGCCGCTCCCTGGGGGCTGATGGAAGATTCCAGGGGACCCTCAGAGGTGGGAGCAGAAGCAGCAGTTAGGGGAAGGGAACCCGGGTGAGGTTGCTCAGATTGAGGTCCGCCGGCAGAGGGTCGTCCTCCCCCTGAGTGACTGGAGTCAGACCCAGGGCCTTGATCTCCTCGTAAATGGAAGGGAGATCACCTTCCGCCACCCCAGGGCTCTCCCCGCCAGCACCCAAAGCAACGCTCACCTCGGTGCTCGCAGGGGCATCAGATGGTAAGGGGGCGAGGAGGCTCCCTCGGGCGCTTCCACAGGAAGGGACCCTGGAGGAGGGGCAGCTGTTCCAGGAGGCACTCTAGACAGCTGCAGTCCACAGGGTTCCCCCAAAACCTCTCAACTCCTGATCAGACACAGGAGGTTGAACCAGAGAGGAAGGTCTCTGGGCTGTTCCCTGACTGACATGGTGGATCAGCAGAAACTGTAGGGACTGTTCTTACTCTTTTTTTCCCCCATACTGGCCTGTGATAAGGATATCTGAGTGAATAGCAGATTTGAGCTATGGATGTGGGCAAACTGAGCGCTACTGTGAATCTCTGAGGCAAGCAAAATCTGCCAATAAGCTCAGGATCCACCAAGGTAGAGGATGAACTTTGTCACACTATTTTAAAAAAGAAGAAAGGTTGTTCCTGGGGTATGTGTGTGTGTTCATTTATGTATGGAATTCATTTTTAAAGGAAACCAAATGAAAACAAAAGTAACCAATTATTGCAGCATAGATAGTAAATTCAACCTCTGAATTTGAGGTTTTCCCATTACTGGTGGTAATCAGTTAGATTAATAGCTAAACACTGAAGTCAACATACCCAGAAATAGGCGCCTAAAGGTTAGGCACCTTAATCCAATGATTCTCAAGTGTGGCCACATGCAGCTCCCTGTCATGGCCACTTGCAGCTCCCTGTCATGGCCACCAGCTATGCTCTCTACACCAGCTCAAAGTTGGCTCAGCAGGATTTTGTTATAGTGCAGCAGAGCTTCTGCCTCTGGCTGTGGGAGGGAACTAGCCCCCTATTCCCACCCCCTTTGCCTCTATTATATAGTTTGTACCCTTTGTGGTACAATTTGTAGTACATATTATTCTTTATATTGAAAAGATTTATTAGTTTTAGTTTCATGACACATCCAAATAAATGTGTGACTAGACTGTCTCTAAACTAGTATATTTTAACAATCAAAACTGCGGCCACTGTAAATTTGCTGCAGCAGCACATGCAGTGACACAAGAACCCATTTGAGAACCAGCTAAACAGATTATCTGATTTTCAGAGATATTAAGCACCTACAACTCCTACCAAGTTTAAATCCTGCCTGCCCAGGAGTACAGGAGACTTTAGCTATACGATAATTTAGCTAGTTAATTGTTGAGATATTTAGGCTACACACTATGCTTCGCCCTAAGGATTACATTCACAGAAATTAGAACTGGAAGAAATCTAGCAGGCCAGATTCATTCTTGATATAATTCTACTGAAATCAATGGTATTATACTAGGGATTATTTTGGTCCAGGGCTTCACTGAGCATATCTACGAATAGTGAGTATTCCATAGTGTAACAGATAGGAAGGTTTTTCTGCTGTTCAGTTTAAGTGTCCCATTTCGTAATTTCATGCTACTGCTCCAAATCATATACTTCTTGTAGAACCATCAACAATTCCTCTCCATCATGTTTGTTAGTCTCTTCATGTATTTAGAGTGTTATCCTGACCACCTTAGGTACTGAAAAAGGTGATCTTTGTATTAGGGCAGGTCTTAATTATTTACCTACTCCTTTGACGTAGTAGCATTTTTTATTACACAACTCAGTTTCCCAACAATCAAAGTCCAGTACTGATGATGATGTTATGGATGACATGTCCAATATGTCAAGCGCTGTGCAGATGACTGAAACGTGTGCAGTTCCAGACAAAACACACAAGTGTCATTAATTTTCACAAAATGTTTCCTACTCCATCTATAACATTTTCCATTTTCATTCATGATATTAACACAACTCAGATGCTAACTTGCCTTGGAACTGGGAACTTTTTGAAGTTCCTTTCTGTGCCACAGGACGCACTGCCAATCTGTCAGGATATTTCTCCTGCTGCTGCATTTCCAAGTGTCTGTTCTGGTTTGAAACTCTATAGCTGGAGTTAGCGACACAAAGAAATCAATTTGCAGCTGGTAGTTAGAGCTGCAGGAGATTACACAGCAAAACCAGAATGTGGCTGTGTGCCAACATATCCACATATGGATCTACATGATCATTTCAGTTTATTCTTCGGCCACGTTGACGATCTCTCAACCCGCTTTTCTTCTTTACCACTGCTCAACGAGAAAAGGAATGAGGAACAGGCCTCCTCCTCTCCCTCCACCCCTGCAAAGTGTGGTTATGCAGCTGCAGAAATGACTGCATAATTCACCATTTTGCCAAGAACCCATGAAGATTTGTATCACAAACTTTTTTTTTTAAATTGCCATTTTATTTCCATCTTTCAGCTCCTCAGATTTGTTCACCTGACACTTTAGGAGCTCTGCAACAGGGACAATATGAAGCATACCTCAGTAAAAGGGAGAAAAGGAGTTTAAGCACTTTCTCAGAAAGAAGTGGCTGCCATCCCTGAAGGAAAGGAACCCTTTTCTGAAGCTCAAGAGCCTACATAGGTAGGTGCCTTCACAAGCTGTGTAGACACTGAGGTGTTCAGAAGTGGAGCTTAGGAGCCCTGTATGGCAGCCACCTTTTCCTGCTATTCTCCCTGAGACAGTGTGGCACTCCCTTCTGCTATTGCCTGCCTCTTTCCTTCCCAGTTTAGCAGCTGGGCACTATATTGAATGATTGTCTACACCAGTGATACTCAGACCTCTGTGGTTCAGGAGCCAAATTAGAGATCAACATTACCCAAAAGAGCCACAGTAGTGTGAAGTCATTATTTACTATTTATATATACTCCTCTACTTGGATATAACATGACTAGCTATAACACAAATTTGGATAGAATGCGGTAAAGCAGCGCTCCGGGGATGTGGGGCTGCGGGGCTGCGTGCTCTGGTGGATCAAACCAAGTTCGATATAACGTGGTTTCACCTATAACGTGGTAAGATTTTTTGGCTCCTGAGGACAGCATTATAGCGGGGTAGAGGTGTATTTATAATTCTCACAGCAAATTGACTGACCAAGTATCATTATTTTATCAACTACTGTTGCTTAATAACATAGTAGAAGCATCCTGATGGTTAATAACTTAGACTGGTTAATAATTAACTCACACAGTTTTAACATCATGTGCTGCAAAGAGCCGCAAGAGACATGTTAACGAGCCACTTGCAGCTCTCGAGACTCAGTCAGAGTATCATCGTCTGCACAATCAACTTTCCCACTGAATTCAATGCAGCTTTTCTGGATAAAGTGTGCGCGTGAGGGATAGCCTCATCATTTAGATGCAAAGTGATGCACTAACCAACAGGGGCCTTGACTGGGGCTGACAGATTTGAACTCGATGTCATAGGTCACTTGACAGAGTGATAATTCTGTTGGACTGAAAAATGGGATGTTGTAGGCTCCTACTGGAGCCGGGAAAACCTGTCCAATTGGTGACTGGCTTTTGCAGTTGGGACAATCCCAGACATTGGGAACAGGTATCTATTTAAAAAGCAAGACGATACTAAGATCTCTGTCACTAAAGTCTTGTTGGAGTAAGGCCCTAGGACACGACCTGAAAAACATTCCTAAACTCTTCCGGTCTGCCCAGTCAGCAGTTCCCACAGCAGCCACCTTGGAATTGTTGGCATAGCAGGATTTTGCAACGTGGACTTCTGTCTTACAGAAACTGGATATGCACAAGAAAGCAATGCATAGCTGGATGACACAGCTCCAATACTGTGGTGATGAGTGCAGTACAAAAACCTAGAAGGGATAGACCAGACCATTCTCCGTGACTGTTGCTGGGAGTCAGTGCATCCTGCATATAAATTAATGTACATCGGTACACATGTGGTGCAGGGAAAGTTTTAGAGAACTGGAATAGTATTTACTAATTAACAAAATTGCCTTTATTACATTAAAGTTAATTCAAGCCAAATTTCATGGACATGTGCAGGCCACATATCACCCCCTCACTGCAGGGGTATTTGAGATATGTATTTATTTCCTAGCATGTGTGCAAGGGACTTTGTTAATCCCATTTTGCTGTTTGTACCCTCTGCTCCCATGGGGCAGCTGCATCCAAATGGAGACTCAAGCCCAGCGGAGGTCAGGCAGTGGTAGCAGCTTCATTCTCCTTTAGGGTAGAACAGCTTTAAAATACCTCGTTGCACTTCTTGGCTGCCTTAGCATAACCTCCTTCCTAAATTGCTCTGCCCCTTTATGAGCTGTACTAGCTGGCAGCAGTAGCTCCCCACTGCCCTGATGGAGGAGGACAAAGAGATGGGCAGTTTTCCTAAATGCACCCCACTTTTTTCATTAGAGTTAGCATACTTCAAAACTAATCCAGGCCCAGTATCCATCACATTCTCCCCAATCAAGTGAAACACAGAAGCCCAAATCTGCCTGAAACTGAGGAGTTAATGAATTCTCTCTAGGATTTCATTTTGCTTAGACCGAGCTGTTGGTTTTCTGGTATTACTTCTCCAAGTGCTAGCTCATTCTGGAATGGATTGTGTTACTTGTATTAACCACAGGGCCGCTCATGCTGTAAATTAAAGATCCCTTTCTGTAGCTCTGCAGCTTGTGCTCTTTGAATTGCAAAGCTCTCCAGCTGTGTTGTTAATATACCAAGCACTTGGCACACACTATACCTAAAAACATATTTCCACAGCTTTAGCTGTGTCCATAGCTAACTCGCTGTCACAGCTTGCGTCTATAATCCTGTATGCTCTTTTACCACTAGCCCAGGATTGTCAAATGCCTGATTGCCTAACATATTCTTTCCTCTGCCTGGCACTACAACAAACAACTAAGCACTTTTTTTTTTTTTTTTTTGCTTTTGGGCTACACAATCTACACACTTTTTGTTCCTGCTGTCTGGCCACTATATCTCCTGCAGTCCCTGGTCCGATATAGTCTGTAATATTGGACCATAGCTACTAGTTGATTTATGTATATTGTGCCAATAACTTGTTCTCCTGTTTGTTCTCATACATCAGCCCCAGATTCACAGGGGCTACCCCAATTCTTTTTTTCACTTCAGAGGGAGGGCTGTGACCAGTGCTTCTACCTTGAGCAGTGAAATAACTTTCCCACTATTGGCAGTAAAGCTGGAAGCTTGATTACTTCCCTCTCAGCACTGAAGTCTTATCTCTTCTGGTGTTGCACTTCTGCATTGCCTTTTCGATTTCTGTCAGTACTTTTGGTGCCATGAGAGATGAATGACATCAGTTAGAACAGCCTTGTTAGAGAGAGTAGTAGAGACTCTGTGCTTAACTTTTATTCAGCAGGAATGCGGTCATGTTACAGCATGAAGCTCTTTCAGCACACTGCAACATAACACTGAGGTCACAGGTAAGCAACTTGCTTAGGACTTCAACTCCTACAAAATAGCAGCACTGAATCCTTCAATTCAATCCAATCCTTCACTGCCGTATCAGATATCACTATTACACATGCAAGACTAATGCTTGCACAGAAATCGCACAGAGCAGGTTTATACTTCTGACAAGGCACCTGTTTCTTATGGGCCATAGAATTTCCTTACAGGCTGGGTATGTTTCTTTGTGGGCTCTGGGGTAATAGCTCCAACTCAGAGCATTTAAATTGTGTTGTGTTTTAACCCGTTCAAATTCCCCAGAGACTCCTGTAGAGATGAAGCTGGCTAAGATCACACGTTGTCAAGTGTGGTCATAGCATGTAACATATCTTAACAGAGAGGTTGTTTCATGGGCACCTTCCTTCACAATCAGCCTGAGTAGCTTTCCCCTCATCATTACTATGTGAGCTACCTCTCTGCCTTTTCACAGTCAAGTAACGTCTTTGTGGCAACTATGGCACTTGCTTACAAGGAACAGGTGTTTTGCGATGTCTTTAGTGTGAGCTGTGTTTTGTTGTTTGTGAAGAAGGAAGTAGCCTGGGTTTACTTTTGCTCTGCATTTTATCACCCCCTTCCACAGGTACATCCATTGTGTCGCTCTCTCTCACCTGGAAGCCAGTAGAAAAGCCAGCGGCAAGTGACAAGACAGTTCTCCACGAGCCACTTCATATGCTTTGGTTAAACAGCAAGCAGGAGCCACAATGAGACCAACATAGTCCAGTTTAAAAAAAAAAAGGAAGCACGGTAAAGGTTAAGGGAGGACTGTTTTTATTCATAGGCTAATTTAGCTTTCAATTTTATCCTCTGTATCTGGGGAAAATCAAGAGGGAAAGGGTTGGGAAGGATTCCTCAAGCACTGCCAGGTGTGGTTACCATGGAAACATACCTGTTACAAGGGGGTCAACAGAAAAGCCTCTAGAGCCAGAATATTTTTCCTCATGATTTCCTTATTTTCAATAATAGAAAAGAGCCGAAGGGGTGGGGTTGTGATAGGTCACTGTGTGAAAAACCAAAGAGAGATGGTACATTCGTTAACTGTTGCTAGTCAAACCATAGCTAAACAGAACCCATCACATGTGAAGGATCATGTGAAGTAACTGACAAGGGGTAGGGACGCATGTGCCCTTGCCCCATACCTCATAAACAGCCTCTCTGAAAACCATTCAGCAGAAATTAGAGCGGTGTAGACAAATAATTGTCTAAAGTACTCCATTCTCCTCAGCATTAGTCACAGGCCCAAAATCAATGAACTCTCCACAGTGCTGTTGAGATATTCAGCCAAACACTCACTGATGACATTGCAAAGTACGGCTCTTCAGAAAGATAATGAGTTAGGGTTGAGATGATCACCAATTAGTGAAAAATTATATGTTGACTTAAAAAAGCTTATTGATTTATTTTTTTTCTGCTGCAGAATTGAGGCTCCCTGATCTCTCTCTGTCTGTTGCAGTGCTAAGTCACTTACCAATTGCTGGTACTTAGATGATATGATGCGAATGGTCTAGGGAAAGATTTTAAGTTAATTTCTGCAAGTCCATCTCTCTTTTCAATCTGTGCTCAGTGAGACTTGAGAATTCCTTCCCTTTCTCCCCACTAGTAATTGATTCCAAATTCAATTCCTGAAGGGGAGGAGAAAGTAATTCTGCAGTCTCAGTCAGAGAACAAATGTTAATTCAATAACCATGTGAATTTAATTATTGCCTGTAAGGTGATGGAATGGGCCATCCCAGCCCAGCAGCAATAAAATGTTCTTTGCAAAAAGGGTTTATGCCCAGTTTTAAGTGGTCATTCACATAAACAAACATGCAGAGAGCGTATTAACACCCCGCTACACATACACCATCTTTTACATCAAAGAAAAGGGCCCCTTCAGACTACTGCCCAGAACTTTCGCTATTGAATTTGGAGTGCTTCCTGCTCAGACAGACGTTCTCCCTTTCTGACTGCCAAAGAGGCATTTTTTAAAAGAATTCCCATTCTAACTGTGAGCATCTGCTTGGGTTTAATGAGTCAATCACTAGCCCTGCCTATCTACTCCACCCCTCCTCAGAGACAGGCAATTAACTCTTCCTCTGCTCTGGCTCAGACAGGGCACCATAGAACAGAATGTCAGAAGCCCAGTGAAGTGCAGGGCTGCTCTGGAACCATTTCCCAGAAGGATGAAGTTAGTCACACGGCTGATAGAAGGCCCTTAAGAAACCTTCATCTTTGCAGATACAAATTGTTTCTGTAGCTTTAGATTCAGCAAGACAAATACTTTCTGACACATACATAATCTCAGTGTTGCACAATTATCTTCCTAAATGATCACTGGGATGGCAATGCTTAAAAACGTATGAACTGACAGAGGCTAGAATGGGAGGGAGTGAATGCTCAGACTATCTTGAGGCAATAGGAAGCATTAGGGTACATAAATAACAGGATACACATTAATATTGAGACTGTGATAATGTCATTACATAAATCATAGATTATATGTACCTTTACCTACTCTGCCATAGACTGTCTGTCTGACTACGGGCAAGTCACTCAGCCTCTCTCTGCACCTCAGTTCCCATTTGTAAAATAGGGATAAAAATATTTTCTTATTTCACCAGAGTGTTGTGAGGATAACTGCATTAAAGATTGTGAGGAGCTCAGACACTACAGTGATGGGGAACAATTTAGATAGCCTCTAAACAGATATGGTAACTGCCTCAGGAAAAAAACAATACCAGAGGCAAAAAAGGAGTTCAAAGACTGGTATTATGATAGGCATGGAAAGTTTTATGAGGCAAGTGAAAAGATTATTGTTACTTGTCTCTTGTGAACAGGGACATTACAAAAGTATGCCAAATAAGGAGTACAGAAAGAGTATAAATTCTGTCCTATTTGCCTTCTTATAAGCGAAGAACAAGGGGACTGCTAACAAAATGAAAGGTAACAGATTTAACACTGATGAAAGGAAATACTTTTTTAAAATGAACGCACTGTGGACATCCCTGCCGCAGGATTGGAGAGGCTGGTTACTTAGCAAGATTTAGACATTTATATAGCAAATGAGAACATCTGAAGTTACAGTGCATACAGGTTATAAACCATCATTGTTTCAGGGCATTTGATGGCAGTTAGGCTGACATATTCCATACTGACAGATTATTTCATTGTGGAGTTTCTTGCACCTTCTTCTAAAACATTCGGTAGTGGCCACTGTTCAAGATAAAAAACTGGAATTAGTTGGACCATAGGTCTGATCTGATATAGAAATTCTTATATTCCTATGTAAAATGAGAGACTTGGACAATGTGAATTTCACAAGAGGCTATTGCTTTTCTCCTGAGAAATAATTTCAAGTCTTTAATAAGATAATACAATCAAGAGCAAGAGTCTGGTGATAATGAGCATACAATGTGATTTAAAAGACCCGTCCTACTTTAGACAACTCCTCAATCTTACACATGAGCAGGCAGCCATAGTCACTGTTTTAAATCATATAGTTGCTAATCATATCAACAGCAGGTGGAAGCGACAGCAAGGGTACAACAGGTACTTTCCAGAAAGACAAGAAGTTGTCGTAATTAGATTTTTAATTTAAGAATACAGATGGCAAGAAAATGAAAGTATTTAATTAACCATATGCTTTGAGTGTTAAAAATCTTTTGACAAAATCATATGCAAAAGAAGGATGTCAATCCCATGCTAATCACTTACTGGTTTAATCACTGGTTTAACAAGAAACCTCAGCAGCAGTTACAAGGTTTGCACTTTAAACAGAGCATCTGAGTCAGACAAAGAGTTTGGGGAAGGAAAACATGAAGCTGTATAAACACTACCATGCTGTGTTTGAGTCAGATGAACTGGACCTGAACTTTACAGGCCAAAGAAAGAACTTGGCAAAAGCAGATTCAGCTCTCCTGGCAGCTTACTTTTCCAGTGCTGGATCAGGATGCATGAGTTCAAATCTGAAAGCCTGACACTATGAGTCTGTAGTGTCTAGTAATTGGGTAGTATCCCTTTAAATAGTTTGGGACCTTTCTATGACCCATAAGAACCTCAATGCCAACTGGCAAAGGATTCACTGTTCTATCACAACTCATATCAGGCCTGATAACTCACTACACCTAACACAATGCTTTCATTAGTGTTTATCCATAAAGAATGTTATGCAACATCTTAAATGAAATTCAGGATCACACTGGTGATTTATATCATTGCAAAATGTATGTACTAACACTTCGTAAGGAGTTATGTCTACATGCTGGAAAACATGTTTTTAAAGTCTGAAGCAAGGCACCGCTGATGAAAAAGTTTCTGCCAAAAGACATATATTCCCATCTACCTCGGTTCACACGTAAATTGAACATTGTAACCCAACATAACAGTCATCCTGACTCTTGACAAACAAACAATGAATTTTGGGGGATAAAAGGGAAAGTAAGGAGACACCCCTTTATCCTTCACCAAGGAAGCACAAGGACAGCACTTTTGGATGCACAAAAGAAGGGATCCCAGCTACGCTGGTTGGAGATGCTGGGAGATTGCTTTAGGTGAGATAAATTGCTTTAGACTAGGATGTAGCCTTTTAAAGTTAAGTTTAATCCTAGAAAGCGTGTTATGATTTTGTTATATGTAAACATTTCTGTATCCATTTTCCTTACTCACTCTTTCTGAATTCTTAGCTTTTGATAATAAACTTGATTATTTTCACTTTAAATACATCTCTGTACTGTAATGTTACAAAGGAGCTGATCCTGAGTGGCAACATTCAAGCTGTGTACACTATTCCCTTGGGGATCGGGTAATTTGTGTGTGTCCCCAGTGGACAAAGGGCTGGACCCTACAAGAAACTCTCCGAGGATTTAGGGGTTGGCATATGCCTATCCTTACCCTGTGCAGAGAGAGAGAGCAAGGTCTCCGGAGACCTAGAAGGCACTGCTTAGCCAGACACTACTGGCTTCAGGGAGCTGAGCTATAGCAGGCACAGACAAGACTGCTTCACACTAAGGGCAGGTAGTGGTAAGGTGCCTCACAACCATGGAAGTATCCCATGGGTCTCCCTGTGTTTTATTATGAAAGCCACCAGGGCCATGCCAGAGTAGCAGTGTATATGTACCTTGACCTTATATGTTTGTTTCTTTATGCGTAAAGAGCAAAGACAGACCATAAATCTTCATGGAGCAAGCTATCTCATGTGTGTGGTCTGTTCCTGACACCTGCTTTCCTTCCCTGAAGAGTGAGCTCTACCAGGTTAGCCTTATTACATGATTCATCTCAATGCCCCGTTGTCATAAATAGATAGGTAAGGTAAGGGTTAAGTTTCTTTTACCTGGAAAGGGTAACCAAACACCTGACCAGAGGACCAATCAAAGAACTGGATTGTTTAAAGTCAGGGGCGGGAATTTGTATACTCGGAGTCTTTTTTGTCTCGGCTCTGAGTAAACAAGGTTTCCTCTAACTCCTTCTTATTTCACTATTATACAAAAGTCTGTGAGTACAAAGGAACCCCAAAGCAAGTCGGCTGAGAGCTTTGGGTTGTACGAATAGATGTGGATGCTGTGTCTTTTGTTGTTTTTCTCGCTGTGAGTTAACAAGCTTCCCCTAACTGCACCTATTTCCCAAGTGTCTCCTACACATCTGTGTGAGTACAAGGGAACCCCAAGCAATTCGGCTATGAGAGCTTGGGTTGTATTACATGTATGTGGATTGGTTGACTGGTTTAATTGGCTATCTTTTAAATCAGACTGTTTCTTCATATTTTCTTATAAGCAAGAGCCTGTATTGAGTTTCTTAATGCAAGATTATTTGTTATATTTTCTTTCTTTTTTTATATAAACTTTTCTTTTAAAACGTGTGGAAGTTTCTTTTCCTAGGGAGCAAAGGGAAGGGAAAAGCCAGGCTGTGGGCTATTTTCCTATTGCTCAGGGAAGAAGACCAGGCTCGGGAGAAAGAGAAAAAGAATCACCTCTGTATCAGTATCTGTCTCCCCACGGAAGGCAGGCACGGGGAAAGGCAAAGCCAGCTGTGGTATATTTGCATCTCCAATTGTCCTGAGGGTAGAGAACGCTTATCTCTTGGGAGCAGAGAAACGTGTTTCTGGGCAAATCTGGAAGGAGGGGAAGGGATTTTTTCCCTGCTTTTAGTCCAAGGGATTGGATCGTGGGTCCCCCAAGGAAGGTTGGTGACAACCAGAGAGAGGAAGAGTGGGAATCATGAGGCCCCATCAATTCCTGATCTGGTGGCAGCGAGAATATCCAAGCTGGTAGTGAGCTTGGGGGAGTTTCAGGTAAGCCCCCAGATTTTGGACGCTTAAGTCCAGGTTTGGGACAGGACCAGATTGTGGACCCTAAAGTTCAGGTCTGGGACTGGGAGGCTAGATTACCACACCCGTGCTGCAAATATTTAGTCAGGTTCCAGATTTGATGAAGTTTGTGGCTGAAAACCAGCCTTTTCCTTAGACAACACTGGATTTGGCTTTCAGTAACCCTGCTCTTGATTCATTCCCCTTGCCCAGTTATATGGGGTATTAGCAGGTAGTGTGTGCCAAAGTAAGGATAGGTCTAAAAAAATAGGGATAAAGTACAAAGATTGGAAAGACCTTGAATGGTTATAAAATTTGCAGGCAAAGTGATTTTCACCACAGAAGACAGCCCGCAGACGCATGACAGATCAATCAATGCTACTGTCCAGCTTCTGGCTTCTAAGTACGTCTACGACCAATTTTCTACTCAGACATTCTCCTGCACTTGATTGCAACTATATAAGAAAGCGAATGTGTCCCTCGTCTTTCCATTGTAGGGAGATATTGAAAAGTTACCACAATAAATAATAACAGTAAGGAAAAGAGGGAGGTGTGAAGCCATCCAATATTTATGCTGGTGGTGGTGGTGATGACTATGTGCATTCCTGTAATCTGTAAATTGAGGCAGAGGTATTTAGTTGTATTACTGTAGCTAGAGGTTACGGCTCCAAGCTACTTCACCTCTTACGCTATATATTTACCGCTCTTTCTGATTCTCTCGCTCTCTTCTCATTTATGATTTATTTCTAGAATTTAATTACACAGTACAAGGCATTGAAGATAACACTGAGGTCTCAGATGTAATTCTAAGGGCCAGACCCAGAAATTCAACATACCTTTCTCAATTGCACATACATCCAAAGGTGTATAGGCAAGTGATAATTCTATTTTTTGTATATCCAAGCACATGGGGAATGAGACTTGTGCTTTTTTGTATCTTGTCTTTAGTAGCATCGCTGAAGTGCAACCACAACAAGGTGGAGCTGTTAGAGCAGGGGGAAGGAGAGAGATTTGGCAGGAGAGACTGGTAGTTGTGCTCCCAGCAACATAAGGATTTCAATACACAATCTATTTCTGCGTTGCAAAGAGTCAATAGCAAATGCTTTTTTTTTTTTATGACGAAAACTTTCTGTCAGGCCAGGTCTACACTGCGACTTTAAATCGGTTTAATGGCCGACATACCGATTTAACGCTGTATCCGTTCACACGACGTCGTCATTAATATCGAGTTAACCGCCTCCTTAAATCGATTTCGGAACTCCT
>NC_133770.1:115773555-115802442 GCF_003597395.2 Chelonoidis abingdonii
CAATGCACTCCGCGAAAAACGCGCCAAAAGGTGTTCTTGCTGCCCTCACAAAGCGAGGGTGAGCTGTACCCAGCACCACCCGGGGCAATGTTTTCTGCCCCATCAGGCACTGTGCTCTCAACCCGGAAGTGGAACTATGGGATAGCTGAGGAACAGCTACCCACAGTGCACCGCTCTGAAATCGATGGTAGCCTTGGACCATGGACGTCAACAAGCAATCGATTTTGTGATCGCATTGTGGACGCGCAAAACCGATTTTATAACATCGGTTTCGTAATATCGGTTTAAACTACTTCGAAATAATCGTGCAGTGTAGATGTACCCTCAGAGATTAGAATGACAGAGAGATAGAGCCCAATCCTGCTGAGTGTCTCCCGCAAGAGGCTGAGTTGGGGGCAATCAGCACCTTACCCCCCAAAAAAGCCCTTTGCAGTGTTGCCAACTCATGATTTTATCATGTCTCACAAAGCTTGGTGCTCTTCTTCTAATTCCAGCAACTGAGGCTTTAAGAGATTGCGTGAGAATCTCAGCTTTCATAAAGACAAAGATTTTAGCCCTCGTGGTTGTAGAGAAAAAGCTCCAAGATATAAAGCAAGCACACCCTAAAGGCCCAGAAATAAGAGGGCAAATACTGCCCCCACCCCCAATTAAAAAGAATAATCTCATGATTTTTAAGCCAATCTCAAAGGAGAGGATGGATGAGAGGTGTGAATTACACCTGATAGACCTTAGTCTTGTCACTTAGTGCACTACTGGAAGTTATAGATACTATGGTGATGAGGGCAGAATAAGAACATAGAGAGACTAGAATCTCATGATTTTTTGTGGCCTAACTCACGATATCTGAATGTTTGAGAATGGCCATCCAGCTTCGTGATGCAGTTAGTATCACAGCTCCCATGCAGGTGTTGCACTCTCAACAGAAGGGAGAGCTGGGAGGAATACACAGGCACAAATGCTGAATGGACCATTAGTGCAATAAGGCTGAAAGTCGCTTGCAGTTAGTTCCCCAGGTCAAAACCATCTTATCTGTACAAGGCTTTTCTGAAGTGCAACTTGCCCTGAACCTCCCAGGACTTTTCTGAAGGCCTTTCTGCTCAAAAGTGTAGCCAACAAAGGGTAAAGGTCCCTCAGTCATGTGGACAGTGCAATTTGTCCTTAGACCACAAAGAAAATGGAGACAGTAGCGAAGATATGAGTCATGTTTCCTATCAGAGTGGCATCTGCAGCATGGAAGCCACATAAAACAACTCCCCCAGTGGTCAAGTTTGGATTGTTTTGGCCATTTTTACCTTTGTCTAGGAACAAAACTCAATTAAATATTGTTTTAACATGTTTTACAATCTAAAGATCACTCTACTACATATAAACAAACACCAATGCCAAAAATGTGGCCCCATTCTTCCACGCACAAAGATTTTTAAAGCATTTTCCAATCCCCCACCCCCAGGTAAATTGAAAGAAAAGTCCACTCAGGCAATTTTAGCTAATGAAAATATCACATTTTAAATGAGTAATTTTGAAGTTGCACGAACACATGCTAGTTCATGTTAATGTTTTCTTATAATGGAATATGTGTTTCTTTTTCACCCCCTCACAAAGCTCAAGAAACTGGTGAAGGAATTTTGTTCAAACTTTCCAGAAAAAAAGTTACGTGAGAGAGAAAACAAGGAATAAAATATTTTTGCCCCAAAGAACTTTTCAGGGAGTTGTGAACAGGAGAAAATGGAATTAGCATAACAATTTCAATGCAACTTTTTATTGGAGATGCCAACAAGCTCCTGCTGTAACTAACTAAGGCAAAATACAACATAAAAATAAATCCAGTATAACCAACACCACACAAACCCCAGACAATCAGGGGAAAAACGAAAATGCTCCACTCCCCCTACCCCACCACTCTTCCCTCTGTCACAAACCTACAGTATAGTTTAAATTCTAATTCCCTTGGAATGTCTATATCTTCTACCCTATAAAAAGCAGATGAACTCAGATTAATTTAATTCATTATGGTCAAAGTTATATACTAAGCATTCATGTAGGGCCAGTTCAGTCATTTCCAGATTCCAGCCTTTAATAACTAGAACATTGACGTTTCCCTCTCAGAATCAATCGCTTTACACAAGAAAGAGCAATGGCCACCCATTTTTAAGAGATTTTAGTTGCACTCTGAAACATGGAAAAATCATTTAGAGGAGATAGTTCCAGCAAAGGTGGCAATTTATATTCGTAGATTCCATGTATCACATAAACTACCTCACACCAAGCTCTTAATTTTAGGACATGAGCAAATAATATGGATAAGCTTCCTCCTCATTTATCACATTGCTAAACATATATCACACCTTTAACCCCACTTAAAGCAGATGAAGGAACCCAGCACATCCTATGTACTATTTTAAACTGCATCATCTTCCGTTCTGTCTCCTTTGTTATTCTGTTAGTGAAGTCTAAAAGCCTTAAACAATGACGGCTATTAAAAATGCAGGCTTAGAGTGAGAAGCAGAATTTGGATATGATAGTTCCAGTGATAAGGAGTAGCTTTTGAAACTAAGGGACATTGTCAAGGGTTTTTGTATGAACATGGCTATGTGGGATTAATTTGGGCTTTTTTCACATCATGGTCTCTCCATTTACCGTTCTTCCCTTTAAGAAAGTATTGGGTTTGAGCCAACTTCCACTGACTTCAATGGGGAAGGATCAGGCTCATGTTTCACAAGTTTTCAACTTCTTGAAAGGGAATTCAGAATTCTACATTATCCTGTATTGTTATTGGCTGGGTTAAACCTTGATAAAACTGGTAAGTGTAGCAGCCACCCTTCACTTGGGATAAATGTACAAAATATTAAGGGCCTCAACCCAAAACATAGGCACATGTCATTGGCCAAAATAGAGGCACATGTCAGTCTGCTCAGGAATTTGAATCATGTGGAAGGAAGGTTTTTGCTGGGTAGTGTCTGATGGAGGTATGTGTGTCTGTGTATGAGAGAGAAGCAGCAAAAAACCCACCACAGAAGCAAGGAAAAAGCAGCATTGAAGCCCTAGACAAAGCCTGAACACACACCGAGTGTGTCATCCTGGGAAAAGCCTAGGGAGAGTGCTTTTGGGATAGGGTTGCCAACAGTCCTTTATTACAAGGGACGTCCCTTACTTTTTCATCTCTGTACAACAAGATCTGGAGTTGCTGAATGCTACAAAAAGCAGCAAGAAATATCCCTGGCGAATGTAGGTGAGTATTGCTTATTATTAATAAATTATAATAACAAACAATAATAATCATCATAATCAGTAGGAGGGGTGGGATGGAGGTGCCAAGAAAACACAGTCTCCTATCTTTGAAATACAATATTGGCAACCCTGTTTTGGGCCTACTGTTGACTAAAAGAGGCTTGGAGCCATGAGAAAAAAAACTGTTTCTTGTTTGATTCCTGGAGTGTTCAAGGGAACAGGACTTTGTGCAGTCTCTGTAAATGTACAGAACCGCATCAGATATACTTGACTCCATCATCAATTTCTCCTCTTAACAGAAACATCCTGCAGGGCCCAAACTTTGCTAGCTGCTCAGATGAAAAGAAGCAGCAGTAATATTGGGGTTTTCCAGTGTCTGATGAGGAGAATTTAACTCATTTAGAAAGGAATAGGCGTACATCAAATTTGATAAAATGACTCTTGTTAACTTCACATTCATGTTGAGGGCTCAGCCTCACTCCTAAAGAAAGGCGGATGTCTGAATCAGACAGAACCACTTATCAGAGTTCCATATTAGGAAGCCCCAGTCTTCCCTGTATTTAGTGAGACAAGTCTTTTAAATCTTGGCTGTTTTTTAAAAATTCCATATGAAGTTTGCAATTATATTTTCTAGGTTAATTATAACTTTCTGTTTCAAGTTACTATACTCTGTTGATTGACAGCAGTGTAGATAGGGTATTGTTTTAAGATTCTGTACAGGACCTAGATGCAATGGCAACAAGAACCTAATACAACTACATATTTTAAGGGCCAGAACACGGAGAGAATTTTGTTCAAGACAAGTACCATACCTTCCCTCTTTTCCTCTTGCCAAAAATCATTCATACAATCCCCTCCCCCCAACAGGCCCTCTGATACCACTCCATTATATCCAATGCTATCTTCAGAGTCTAAAACAAAGACTTATTGACATGATTAAAACAATCTCGTCATGCCCCCCCTTTTTTTCCCCGAGTGGGAGGAGGTGCTCCATGATTTGTGAGGCTAGCAACACTAAGCATTATCTCTGTAACTGGAGATGAAACAGTGGATAGGGTGGGCCAGCGTTCTGAGGTGGCAACAAACGTTGTCTCTCTCAGGTGCATAGCTGGCTAGTTCTTGCTCCCATGCTCAGGGTCTAACTGACCGCTCTGTGCAAGATTTGGAAGGAAATTTACCCCAGGTCAAATTGGCAGTGACCTAGAGGGGGGCAGAGAGGATGGGTTTTTTCCCTCCTCTACACAACTGCCCCAAGTGGGAGGAAAAAAAAAAAAAGCCACAGCAGCGCAATCATGCCGCTCCACTTTTCGGCGGCAGGTCCTTCACTCCGAGAGGGACTGAGGGACCTGCTGCCAAATTGCTGCTGAAGACCTGGACATGCTGCCCCAATAGTGGCCGGAGGGCCGCCCCTTGGTATTGGCCGCCCCAAGCACCTGCTTCTTTAGCTGGTGCCTGGAGCCGGCCCTGCCTCTACAGCATGTGGGTGCAGGTCACTTATTTGAGTATATTTCACTTAATTCCCTCAAGTGGCAGAGGCCTTGGGCACTGTTGCACCTCAATCTCTCCTATTCTCTGTCTCTGACACATAATAGTTTAGTGGGCTGCAATATTTTGATGCAGTTTTGGTTGTTGGATTTAGCGTGCGGGTGATGTTGGGCTCTGTGATATACAGGAGGTCAGAGTGGATGATCTGGTGGTTCCTTTTGGTAGAGTGACCATATTTTTCCCAAAGGGAAAACAGGACACCCCCAGGCTGTCTGTGCTTCCCACCCATGTGGGGCCAGGCTGAGGTCCTCCTCCCCCCAGGGCTGGCCTCAGTCCCCCTGCCACCCTCACATTTATCCATTCTCAAGATACATGTGTAGGGTAGAAAAGTAAATATCTCCTGATACAGAAGAATAAACTGAGGCAGAGAGAGACTTGCTTAAGACCACAGAGGGAATCAAAGGGCACGTCTAGACTACGCGCCCTATCGGCACGTTAAAATCGATTGCTCGGGGATCGAAATATTGCGTCTGGTCTGGACACGATATCTCGATCCCAGAGCGTGCTTAGATCGATTCTGGAACTCCAGCTAGACGACCGGACTTCCGGATTCGACACGGCGAGCTGCGCGGATCGATCCTGCGCGGTGAAGACGGGTGAGTAAATCGATTTTAGATATTCGATTTCAGCTACGCTATTCTCGTAGCTGAAATTGCATATCTAAAATCGATTTAATCTCGTAGTGTAGACCTGGCCAAAGACACAGACAAGTTTAAGACGCAGGAGTTGTCAGCTCACAGTTCTGCACTCTGACTACTAGGTGTCCCTGCCTTCTTTCTAGCATCAGGGGCAGATTTAAGGATAAAATCTACTCAGTAAATTAATTGGAAGGAACAACAATAGAGCCAGGCTGGGGTTTTGGAAGATTATCTATCATAAAATGCCTGATGCAGAGGACAGCATAGATCTTGGGCTGAGTTTAGCCCCCTTTGTACATCTCTTGTGGGTAAGTATGATAAGCTTGCTTGACAGACAAGATAACAGACAATAGAGCTCAAGTAAATAGGCAGCCATCAGCTAGCAACTATAGTAATAAAAAAACAGAGCATTTAGAAATATTCTTTTCATATATGTTTTTCCAGTGCAATATGAAAAATGAGACTAAAGTGCCAATTCTATATTGGAAATGGTACTCCAGCAACCCAGAGTGGAATGAGTAAGAGGGCTGGATGGAAAATATGGGTGTGGACCAATACGATCATTCAGATAATAGGAATAAATTTCTCCAATCATAAAGACATCCATTTAGTGGTTAATATTACAGGAATTAATTTTACACTGCTCTTCCAAAATACAGCAATGATAAACAGTTCAGGGGATTTTAGTCAACTATTATTCAATATTTTTATTAACAATTATTTTGTAACATTTAAAATTGTACCCTTAAGTTTTAAGCATATACCACTAGGGATCACATGAACATATTGTCTAATACAGGAACAAATTTAGGCTGACACCTTAGTAGTGTATATGAGACTGTCTGGTCTAGTGACTAGAGAAAGGACTTGGGAGTTAAGACTTCTGAGTTCTTATCCTGACCTGGCACTAATTTACTGTGTAACAGATTGTTTAAAGTATATAGATTCATTACACCTGTGCAAGTCTCTAACCCTCAATGTACCCATCTGTAAAATGAGTGTAATGCCACTTACCTACTTTTCAAGTACATTTTGCAGTTAAATATATTAATGTTGATAAAATGCTTTGAGACACTTAACTGAATAGCAGTACACAAGCACTAAGTATTATTACTTGTAAGATCCATGTCTTTTCCATACACTCTCATTCCTTTCATAGGAACACTTTACTAAAACAACAGCTTTGCAAGTAAGTGGATAATAGCCTTATATACATGATAAAAAGTACTGAGAATACAGACCAGTTTTTATTCTAGGTTATAGTTTTTCCTAGTTTCCAAACCCAATCTGAATTTGCTGTCAGGGTCATGTTCAGTTTTAGATAGGGTGACCAGACAGCAAGTGTGAAAAATCAGGACAGCAGGTGGAGGGTAATAAGAGACTATATAAGAAAAAGACCCCAAAATCGAGACTGTCCCTATAAAATCGGGACATCTGGTCACCCTAGTTTTAGAAACCCCCCCACCCCCCAGCTCTACTGGAGAAAAGTTGGAAGTCACCAGTCATTTCTTTTCCTGCAAAACTTGTCTGTCAGCAGTCCAAAATAAACATGCTGCAGCTGGTTGGCAGTACCATGCAACATGCCTTAGAGTAACGGAAATGATAGCAATGGCCTAGCTGATGAGAGATGGTGATAGGGTGATGATGAATAATAATCAGTATGATAGAACAGATGCAGAGGGAGTCTTGTGGTTTGGTTTGGACACCCACCCTTTGCATGCAAAAATGACGCATGGAGCTGGTATATCAGAGGATACATATTCAATCCAGATTAAGATTTCTTGAAACAAACTCTCATTCTCATGTTTAAACCTACATCACTGCCAAATTTTAGAAGGAAAATCCAGTGTTTGGGGGATTTAATACTGTCAGTTATTAGCATTGTGTGTGTATATAATGGATATACCAAAGTTCCCAGTGCTAGTTAGTGGGAGAAAGTCAGATTTCACAGCTATGATGTGACCAAAATGCAAGATTTCACAGCTGTGAAGTCAGATCTATGAAATATAACTTTTTATACAGATGAGCTTTACTGCATTTTATAATTCTTACCCATTGTAGTGAGGCGGACAGGCCTCCCTCCTCCAGGATGAGTTAGGGAGTGTTACATGCCCCTTGGAGGGTGGAGCCTAGGCCACG
Organism: Chelonoidis abingdonii; assembly: GCF_003597395.2. NCBI lineage: Eukaryota > Metazoa > Chordata > Testudines > Testudinidae > Chelonoidis > Chelonoidis abingdonii. The sequence continues at coordinate 115,781,106 of NC_133770.1, forward strand.
CCACCCTTGCCGGAAGGACAGAAGAGTGGCCTGCACTATAAAAGACCAGACCTGCAGCCCATTCAGGGGGAAGGACGTCCTGCTGGTTCCATAGCAGATTCCCCACCTGGCTCGGCCCATGCCACGGACAACTGGGCCGGAGTGCCTGCCGCTGCTTACCAGAGGAGCCAGGGGACAACTGGACATCAGAGGTACCCACCCCAGGAGAGGCAGGAAGTGGCCCGGGGCAGCCGCCATAGGACTGGCTGCAAAGCCCAGAACCCCAGCCTTGGCATGTTGCAGCTGGATCCCCGCTGACCCCGGGGCTGCTGATTCTACCCCTCCCAGGCCCCTGGGATGGGATGGGATGGGATGCGATACAGTAGAGGGGGCCCGCGTCCCTCTGCCCCCTCACCCCGGGTGGCTGACCTTCATTCCTCTGCAAGGGGGTCTCACCCTGAAGAGTAGCCCCAGCCCCTTAAGACTGTTGTTCGCTGGCTGCTGGAACCCAGGCAAGCCCAGACCCCAGTTAAACTGAGACAAGCTTGGAGGTGGGCTACTGCCAGCCCTTCAGTGACCTCCCTCCTTTGGAGGGAGTGTTACACCCATATATGGAAGTTTTCATCCACAGATCTCTGAGAGCCTTAGCAAGTAGGGGATCATTATTCCTATTTTACAGATGGGGGAAACTGAGCAGTGAGGAGGCAAATTTGTTCTGTGTAATTAATTTCTATTACTAGAAGGGATAAAGGACATGGATTCTTTTCTGTCATTTTATATGATAGTTAATAAAAGTTATAGGTCATTTTCTAAAATCAGTCAATTCACCTCCCTGTCAGGATAGGATTTATCTTTTTCATTTGTTTACTAGTGTTTTACCATGTCTGGTTGATTAACTGAAGCAAAAAGTATTTCACAACTTCCCTTTGGAGTTGTTTGGAGACATTTCTACCAGAACATGCTATGCACCTACAGAGATCCCATGTATCTTACATAGTAAATGCCACATTCTCCCATAGTCCTCGCCACATTCTCCCATAGTCCTCTTGCAAAAGAACCCGGTGCAATTCCACCTTTCCTTTGTAAAGGCCCCACGTTGTCTAGAGAGATCCGCCCACATGCTAAAATGCCTTTCCTGTAGACACTTTCACTTCCCTCCTGAATCTCTTTTTAGAGACATGTGAGGACTCCTGCACCCCTCCTCTAGGCTCTGTCTGCCCTGTGAGCTAAGGGTGTGATTCTCCTGCTTGCGCAAGTATAAATAGCAGTGTAACCATGGCAGCATGAGGAAAAGGAAGGGCATGGCTGAGCTGTGCCAAATACATACCCACTGGCTGCAGGTGGGTTTGTATTTGGCATGGCTAAGTCATTCCTCCGCTGCTGCTGCCTACTATTGTGACTACACTACTATTTATACTCACACTAGCTCTCATTGAGATAGCACGACTATTTGTATACGAGCAAGGGAATCACTCAGTGTAGATAGAGCCACAGAAACCACTAATGTGCTCCAACACCCCTTGTAGAGACCTGGGTAGTGCTCTAGTCTTATTAGATATCAGTTATACCAGCTAGTGCCTAAAGACTGCAACCAGGTTCCATCGAAGGTACTTCTTTGGCCCCCATTACATAGAATCTGAGCACCACACCATCCTGAATTTATTTATCCTCACAGCATCCCTCTGATGTGGGGAAATACTATTGTCCCCATTTTACCCAGGGGGAAGCGAGGCACTGAGAAACTAAGACCCAGATCCTCAAAGGCATTTAGGGCAGCAAGTACCTACTGATTTCAATGGGAGTTAGGCACCTAATTATCTTTAAGGATCTGGGCCCAAGTGACTTGCCTAATGCCCCACCGGAAGTACGAAGCAGGGGAGGGAACTGAACTTAGGTCTCCCAGATACCATGCTAGCTCCCTAACCACTGGACCATCCTTCCTCTCTCTGAGGTTGGTCCCCATAGTGCTAGGCACTGTACAAATATTACACAAAACAAATTTTACATATTACACAGTCCCTGCCACAAAGAGTTTAGCAGATTTCCTGTGAAACTCTTGCTGTATGTTCCCTCATTTGCCTAGACAACAACATATCCATTCCTGCTCTGCTTATCCTACAGGAATCTCTTCCTTCAATCTGCAGAGATTTCTTATTCCAGCCGTTTATCTATATCAGCTTAATTCATTAATAATGGTAGTGATTAATAGCTTTTTCTTTCCTGTGTTCAGGGGCTGGAAAAGGACAGTATTTGTGCTGCTATACATCAGTTTTAGATTGTTGTTTTTTAAGAAGGCAAGCGAACATGGTGAGAAAGGTCTCGTTGGAGGTGACACAATGTATAAAGTGCTGAACTGCTACACAGTCTCCATTTTATATTCATCTTTATTGCCATGCTGGGACAGTTATGCTACAATAGTCTGGATACACAGCCTGCTGACTGCTTATCTGGGACAGACAAATAACTGTCATAATCAAAGCTGAGATCTGAGGAGTAAAAAGCAACTGGAGATGGCTGGAGGGGCCTGAGATATTGTTAAATACTCCCAGGAAAGCAATTAGAATGGTTAGCTTTTCTTAAGCGGTTTGGGACACTGGCTGTGCCTTTGTGTGTTTGTTGACTGTCCAGCAGTGTGGAGATTGAATCCTGATTTAAGCTGTAATATAAGAGGTAAACAATACTACTACCAATCAGGCTAACAGACCAAGACTATTTCATTATCCTATTCCAGGGGTGGCCAACCTGTGGCTCCGGAGCCACATGCAGCTCTTCAGAAGTTAATATGCGGCTCCTTGTATAGGGACCGACTTGGGGGCTGGAGCTACAGGCACCAACTTTCCAATGTGCCAGAGGATGCTCATTGCTCAACCCCCCTGTCTCTGCCACAGGCCCTGTCCCCACTCCATCCCTTTCCGCCCCTTCCCCTGAGCCTGCCATGCCCTTACTCCTCTCCCTCCTGCCCCAGAGCCTCCTGCACACCACGAAACAGCTGATCAGGAGGTGTGGGAAGGGAGCAGGAGGCACTAAGGGGCGGGGCTGCCAATGGGCGGGAGGTGCTGAGAGAGGGGTGCTGACTTATTACTGGGGCTCTTTGGCAATGGACATTGGTAAATTCTCTCCCCTTCTCAGGCTCAGGTTGGCCACCCGTGTCCTATTCACTCTCACAAAGCCCAATGATTGTCCATTTCTAGATAAAGACAGCATGGTGAGGAGCTGCTGATTGTTCTGATTTTTAATTCCATCTGAAATCAGGTGTTTGCAAAGATGTAAAATGAATACTGTGGGCCCCAATCACCTGCAAGCTCCACGTCCAAGGAGTATCCCCTGGTGCAGTTCAGCCTGCACCCTAAGTCACTAGGGGAAGAGTGGAGGTGGAAGGGTGTACCAGGAAGGGAGGGAGGATGGCTAGGGTGTTCTTATTCCACTGCTGCAAAAAGTCCCATAGGGGCTATGGCAGCCAGGGTGTATGGTTGCACAACCCCAAAAGGCCACAGATTAAGAGAAATGCAAGCCCCTTCCCCTCGGTCCCTTGCATTCTGTACCTTTGCAGAGCCCAGTTTTATTCTTAGCTACATCAGTGTGCATCTGGATTAACTCCACTCTATTGACTTTAGTGGAGTTACTATGGATTTACACAGATGTAATCAAGGACAGGACTTGGCTCTGGGTTTATAAACAAATAGGAATGCATTACAATGTCCATGGGTAAAATCCAGCCCTATCATTTACCTCTGATGTCAAATCTGTGATTAAATTTTCAGTGGCTATGAATATTTATAACTGGCTATCAACATGTTTTTGACCACATCCCTTAAACAGATTGTTATGCTCCCTACATTTTCAAGGTGATTTCTCACTTGCAGAACAGGGTCAGAAACAGTCCTTGATGCTACATTCAGAGAAGATTTAAGCAGTTATGAAATCTATCAATGAGCGCAGACAGCACGCTCCTGAATTATTAGTGCTTTTCAGGTGAAGAAGTATAAGTTATAAATTGTTAATTATGCCAAATCAAATCTGTAGAGAATGTGACTTGACCATATAAAGGTATCATTATGGTCTTTAAAACATAAGATAGAGAAAGGAATAAACAGGGAAATAATAGATAAAACCGAAGAGAATTGTTTGCTAGATTCCTTTTTAATCCCCTCCTTTTTGTCTTGCTACAAAGTTATAAATGTTAATTCTAGCGTGGGGGCTACCAAAGCCTCTAATCTCATTGTCACTTTTTCTTTCTCCAATAGCAATGAAAATTATCAGTTTGGATGGGGATGCATCACCATGAAGAATTTCAGTGTAACCTATCCCACTTTGAGTTATACTGGGAGGATAAAACCCAGTGAAACTCAAATTAAATGCAGACATTAAATGAAGATGATAACATGAAAAAAGTGAGGATTTGTCCCAGCCATTCAACTGTCAGTATTGTTTCACTCTAACAGAACTGAGAGTAGGATCTGGTCCACAAAATATACTTTAACATATCATCATCTACATTTTCCATAGGCTTCATTAGTTGGTGTATGACATAACTATTTCATCCTGTGCTGTACATATATGCTTTTCCAGTGTGCCCATCCGCATGCTATTTTTGAGCAATAGACATATCAAGCAACAGTTGAATAAAAAAATAATATCTTTTTATCTGAACGCCGTATTGAAATAGATTCTAGTTGGCGCAGAAGGTTAATGCAGTATCATTTCATCTTTAGAATCCAAGGTTCAAAGCATATTTAAGTCGTGTGTGAAAGATGAGTGGGTTTAGTCTCATCCTTTTTAGTATTTTGTCCTCACTGCAACATTAACATGTTGATTCGCAGAGTTAACTCAAAGAAGCCCAGGTTTTGAATAGTAGCAAGAGGAGTTGCAGGTAAGGTTTAAGTAAGAGCTGGTCAAAAAAAGTCCATCAGAGAAAGCCTTTTCATCAAAATCAAAAAAAGCTTACCACACGATCATACTGATTTCAAAGAAGTTTCCTTCAAGATTCTCCCTCTCTCCCCCAAGCATTTCTGTTTTAATCTTATGGAAACAGAACATTTGGATTTTTCATTTAGAAATGACTTTTCAATTCAAAATGTATTTTATATTACCAGTATATTATATTGGAGTTATAATATAGTATAAAATATTAAAAACTGAAATGAAACATTTTGATTTGTATCTGGGGGGGGGGGTAGCCGTGTTAGTCTGGATCTGTAAAAGCAGCAAAGAGTCCTATGGCACCTTATAGACTAACAGACGTATTGGAGCATGAGCTTTCGTGGGTGAATACCCACTTCGTCGGATGCATGTAGTGGAAATATCCAGGGGCAGGTATATATATATATGCAAGCAAGAAGCAGGCTACAGATAACGAAGTTAGTTCAATCAGGGAGGATGAGGCCCTCTTCTGGCAGTTGAGGTGTGAAAACCAAGGGAGGAGAAACTACTTTTGTAGTTGGCTAGCCATTCACAGTCTTTGTTTAATCCTGAGCTGATGGTGTCAAATTTGCAGATGAACTGGAGATCAGAAGTTTCTATTTGATTTGGAATTGAAAAATTGTGAAACGTCAAAATTTCCCATGAAATGGACATTTTGAGTTTCAAGCAGCTGTAGTGAATATACATGGGCAAATATCTGAGGAGAAGCTTCCTGGGTACACGCTTATCCCTCATACAGAAAACAAATGGTTGCCTTCATTTTGTGCATAAAACATTTCTTAAATCTTTTTTTATTCTTTGATTGGTTATTACAGTCTTCCCTTTAGTTAGCAGAAAAGGGAAGTCATGAAAGTTCTTATTTGGCTCTTGACAAAAGATGGTCAAAATTTTTCATGTGGAAACTTTTCCTGACAGAAAATACAGTTTCATGTAAACCAAACATTTTCACAGAAAAAATATCAATCCTGCTGAGAAATTCTGGTTTTCCCATATGCAGTTTTGAAATTAAATTGTTTTGAATTCACATTTCTGAAGGAAATGAAAATTTTCATTTAAAATCGGTTCAAAACTTCCCTTGGGAAAACCGAACAAAGATTTTTTTTTTTCCCATTCAAAATTTCTCATGGCAAATTTTTTGTTTTTTCAGCCATCTCTTCTTTTGAATTGGGGAAATAAAATTGTGATAACTTCTAAATGCTACATGCATATGTTTCAGGTGGCCACATTAACTAGATTTTGCCACTTCAATGTGATATATACAAACGTGGGATGGACCTTGTGTAATAAAGGCTTGATCTGCAGACCATTAAATCAATGTAAAGACTCTCATTGACTTAAATGGGCTTTGGATCAGAATCACAAATATATTACATTTGGTATCCAACTTTCTCTTTTTTTACTCTGATAAGTAGTGTATGTGGAAGGACTGGATTGTTAAAGCAACACTTATGGTCTCATATGACCTTAGTTTACACTATTGTTTAAGGAAGACTTCTCATCCTTCTTAAAGTAGACTGTGTACCTGCAACATTATGTTGGAAAAAGCGACTTTGGTATATTTCTATGGAGATAAATATAAAACTGTTTTGTGATGTTTTAAATAAATATATTAAATATTAATACCAAAGGAAAACCATTTAGTCAGAAGTCATTTTTTTTAAACAAATACACACTGATATATTTTTAATTTGGCATATGATAACAAGGATTAAAATGTAGTCCTGTATTCTTAGCAACATTTTTCTTCTTTTGTTGCAAATGAAGTAGCCCTAATGCCTCTGAAGTCACACAAATATATTAAAAATAGGCATGTACCAAATGGATGTGTAATTTCATGGTAACCAAGAGGATGAAACTATGCTTCAGCACATTCTGTATATATTTCCTTATAACTTTTTGTTTGCAGTTAAAAAATTATTTTGGACCAACATAGTGTATTTTTTTAAAATAACTATTGAAAATATAGGGAATGGATCTAAATAGGTATACCTATCAAACTATATCCCACATCCCCACTCTGCAAGTCATGAAATATTTCTCCTTGCCCCTGAGAACAAGGTTCCTTCAACTCCATACTACTGCTCTCGGGACTAAATTCAGCCCTGGAGTGAACAGCTGCAACTGCATTTATCTTAATGGAGTTGTGCCCACTTATGCTCTAAGAGTGAAATTTGGCTGACTGATGCAACTATCAACAGGCTGGAAAGGAGATTTTCCTAGTGGGGACATCTTCAGGTAATGAAATATAAGGTCTATTTGCTCTGGATATAAATAGGCTCCACCCCTATAATTTTTTAGACAAATGCAAAGCTAGATTTTGGTTGTCTTAAAAACCACCCAAGAACTTGGATAGGTAACAGCCATGTCAAGTGACAGCCTCAAACTGACAGTGTTAACTGCCAGTTTCACAAAGTCAGTCGGCAGCTTATACCTCTCTCCTCTCAAAAAAAGTTTTGGGCAGATACAAAGTCAAGATACTGTGTCATGACATACTGTTTCACTTTCATCTGCTTTCTCTACTAGATATCTCACACCACAGTTATTCTTCAACTACATAGGCCTGTAGAAAGTCTACATGGATTCTAAGCATTCCATCTATTCCAGGTTTGCAGATGTCATGAATATAGGGGGAAAGGTAGCAACCTTTATGTATGCCAGCCATTCAATAGCATAAAATCCCTCCCTGGCAGCTGTAATGGATTGCCTTACCTGTAAAGCGTTAAACAGTTCAAATAACCTAGTTGGCACCTGACCAGAAGGACCAATGAGGAAAGAAGATACTTTCAAATCTGGTGGGGCAGGATTTGTTTTGTTTTGTTTTTCTCTCTCTGGACGGAGGAAAAAGCCAGCAGGTACACTATCTCCCCAAAACCATACCTGGAATAATCCAGCTAAAACCACAGAAACTGTAAGTAGGGCAAGGAAATGTGTTAGGTTCTTTCTTACTTTGGCTTGTAAATTTCCCTACGCTACAGCAGTAGTTTCATTCGTGTTTTTGTAACTGTGAAGCTGAGCGCAGAGGGGATTCCTCTGTGTTTTAAAACTGTTACCCTTAAAAGTTACCTTCAATCTTGATTTTGCAAGTATAATTCTTTTACTTTTTTCTTTATAATAAAAGTTCTTCTTTTAAGAACCTAATTGATTTTAGTGTCCTAAAGACAAAGGGTCTGGTTGAGCTCATGTTGCTAAGGCAACTGGTTGGTACTTTATTCTCAAGTTTCCCCAGGAAAGGGGGTGAAGAGACTTGGGGGGGATATATTCGGGAGAGGAAAGGGATTCCAAGTGACCCTTCCCTGAATATTTGTGTAAATCGCTTGGTGGTGGCAGCAATATACTGTCCAAGGACAAGAAAATAAATTTGTGCCTTGGAGAAGTTTTAACCTAAGCTGGTAAAATATAAGCATAGTTCCCATATCTGTACCCTAGAGTTCAGAGTGTGGGAGGAGGTCTTGACAGCAGAATTGGTCTGTTTTATATTGGGATAATTGTAGGTTGCCAACAAGCTACAGAATATGACATAGCATTATTTGGACATAACTTGAATGAGAAATGGTCAGAGATAAGATGCCCTCAAGAGGGGCAAGTGTAAATGAGAATCAGGCCCAGTGTCATCATAACACATCACATCATCATAGTATCATAACACACAAGTGCATTCCAGTGACCACACTCCAATAAGTTGCAATGCTAATAGTGTCCCGAGAAAAGGTAGAATGCCCCTCACATATAGTTTTAAAGTTGTTGCCTCCTACAATTAACTTTTACTGTTTCTAGTGGTGTCCATCTCCCCTTCCTGGATTACACCTACCACCTATGGTAACTTCTTCAGCATTCCTCTGGTCACATTCCAGTGCATCTGAGACTCTCATTTGGATTTAGCCCACTTGGACTTTTGTTCACTTGGATTTTGCTAATTTGACTCAATTTCAGTTCTCCCCATCTCTGACACAGTTACTGTTAACTTTCTAACGTCTTCATGATTTTTAAAATACAGAGCTGATGATATGCTGTCTGGGTGCTTTTTATCATTTTGGGCTAATCAAATCACTAATTTCCAATAAGGAAAAAATCTATCTAAAATATTCTGTTCAATACTATTTCCTATTTTGGATGAGATGTAAAATGACAAGACACTCAAAAGGTGATTTGTGTTCAGAAGCCAAAACTTAACCCAGTGCTGCAAGGCACTGAGCACCTGTATTTCCACTGATGTCTCAATGCTTGATGTTAGAAATCCTGACATCTACTTTGCAGTCCAGGAATGTTCAGGTATAGGGATGGAGTTGTTTCACCGATATGTTCCTACAGTGCTCAGCACTGCCATATATCTTCTCACAGAGTAGTTATGGGTCCAAAAAAGCTCCCAGTTCTAGAAGAAAACTGATTTAGAGAAAATTGTACTAAATATTTAATAGCAGTGCTTCCCTATGAGTGGATCAAATTTAACTGCAAAATTATTTGCTTAAAGAAAAAAGGTCCAGACTTGCCAATTCTTCCTCATTTTACTACTTAGGTTATGCTTGGCAATGAATGGTCATACTTTCCAGACTTAGCTTTCACAGCAAGGGTCATAAGCATAGCAAGCACACAGCTTTTTGTATTTCTACTAGAAAAATCCTACTCACCTTTCCAACCCTAGCCAATCATAATGTGATGAAAGTACCATTTCTAGTCTTTGCCAATAACAAAAGGCTTCTGACACAAGTTCTCTGCCCAATCTCACTTTCTTTTGGGACGCTTCTGTCAAGTTTAAAAGAAATGAAACCTACCTCCATGCTGACAGAAATCTCCTTGAACTAGAATACACAAAGGCTGCCATCTTCTGTCAAAAGCAGTAATTAAGGAAGTGATACAGTGGAGATTACTTCAGAGATAAGTGGGGGGAGGGTACCTCATGAGATTCCATCTATTTTAACCCCTTTCTTCTTGTTAGATGTTATGATTAACTAGAGCCATTAGACAATCTCACATTTCTGTAGTATTTTTCCCCTGAAAGGTCCCACTGTTTCTACAAAGTAATATATAAAATATACAGAGATCATTTCTTCCACCACACAAACAACAGCTGGTTAGCAGCTCACAAAAAACACACCATTTTAGGACAGTACATTAAGGACAATACCTACAAAGGACTCAGAGATAGTCACATTTGTGAGTCACGTAAAGAGAGACAGTCAGGAATGCTGTGGTTCAGGCTCTCTTGGACAAAATCAGAGAAGTTGCAGTGCTGTTCCAGAGCAAAAATGAAGTTGCATCACTTTTGCTTTGCCTTCTCACACTAACAGAACCAGAATGATCCAGTGACATCCCCAGGAAAAAATAAAATTCTTATTAACTTATACTGGTATAATGCATTACCCAAGACTGAATTTAGCCAGGACACTGGGAATAACACCCTTCTCTTATGAAAGCTGCATACTGATCCAATGTCCAGTGAAGTTAATTTTAAAAAGTCTCATTTAGTTCAATGAGTTTTAGACTGGGCCTTCACCAGTGCTGGGAAGTCGTGGCAGAGGACAACATGGCTGCCATCTTTGGCAAATCACTATTTTTCCTATTTAAGATAAACATTAGAAATGGTATTCTCATGTGATCACCAGCAAATGCAAAGCTGCAGACTGATCTCAAACAAACATGTGAACAGTTAGTCCAAGAAATAATCAGCCCCATATTATGACAGATTGTAAGTATGTGCATTTTGCTCATTTTTCACACCCATTCCAAATGGAGGCCTCTCAGCATACAGTGTCTTTAAATACCAACTGTCCAATCACAGCACTCAGCTATGGGCAGCACAAAATGTATGACATTCTCTGTAATGATCAAGAAGATCAAAGGCAACATCAACAGGAAAGGATCCCACAAGAAAATGTGTAGGCATTCAATATTTTTCTCTCTTTGAGAAGCATTGCTCAAAATAAGTACAAATAACTCAAATCCCTGGGTTTGTGTACAATTCAAAATACATATACTGTAATTTCAACAGGAAGGAAAGCCCTCAGCTTTACTTCTCATCTGAAAGATAGCACCATGCTGTGGCATCAGATCCATTCCGACTCAGAGGGAAAATGACATTCAATAAACTACCTTTTCAGTAGGTGACCCTGCCAAATGCTAGTGCAAGTTGATCAGAGACACAAGGTGGGTGAGGTAATATCTTTTATTTTTACCAACTTCTATTGCGAGAAAGACAAACTTTAGAGCTTACACAGAGCTCTTTTTCTGGTCTGGGAAACACTCACTTTTCCTAGACCTGAAGAAGAGCTCTGTGTAAGCTCAAAAGTTTGTCTCTCTTACGAACAAAGCTAGTCCAATAAGAGATATTACCTCACCCACCTTGTCTCTCCAATATCCTGGGGCCAACGTGGCTTCAACAATAGGGCATAATGCAAGTTGATAAGATGCAAAGATTAATACCTACAGCAGGGGTAGGCAACCTATGGCATGCGCGCCAAAGGTGGCACGGGAGCTGATTTTCAGTGACACTCACACTGCCTGGGTCCTGGCCACCGGTCCAGGGGGCTCTGCATTTTAATTTAATTTTAAATGAAGCTTCTTAAACATTTTAAAAACCTTATTTACTTTACATACAACAATAGTTTAGTTATATATTATAGACTTATAGAAAGAGACCTTCTAAAGACGTTAAACTATATTACTGGAACGCAAAACCTTAAATTAGAGTAAATAAATGAAGACTCAGCACACCACTTCTGAAAGGTTGCCGACTCCTGACCTACAGTAACACTATGGTGTTACACTGACTTGCTAAAACCTTCTTTAAAGGTTCATTTCAAATCCTCAAATAGTAAGGGGAAAAACTGAAGCATGAAAGAAAATGGAAAGATAGGTAGGGAGAAAGAAAGAGATGAAGGATACAGATGAATTATGTAAGATTCAGTTAAGACTAGCTGACTTACATCCAGGCTGGTTGTATGAAGGAGGCATTACCACTGGGACTAATATCAGGTCACAAACTAGATGTTATTAGAATCTGCAGCTCATATCACCACATCAAGATCTACTAGACATATACATCTAGATACGGGTGCCACTGGCATTGTGACCATTCCTAGATATGTGGATTTCCAAAGGTGGTAATTTTAAAAAATAAGAACATACATGAGTACCAATTATGTCTAGATACTAACATGATTAGCACACTTCTACCCAAAGTCTAAAGGTGTTTGGAGGAAAAGAAAGAGTTTGGCACTAAGTGCCCATAAATTGGTGAACTTGCCTGTGTATGGACTTCTTCTAGGGGCTGCACCACTTAAGTACAACTGACTGATGCAGAGTACCTGCCATTCCTTTTCTATGGGTCTTGTGTGACTGTAATCCTAGTGGCCCATGGCAAAATCTGAATTATCCTCTTTGCATGGAAAGCTGTACTTTGGTACATTTCCCAACTTCTCCATCCAGATGTCAGATTGCGTCCTATAAAGATAAGGACCAAGATTACCGCAGGCTGAGAGGGCCAGTCACTGGTAAAAGGGTAGACCAAATGGCACCCCAGGCAAGGAAGGTCTTCAGTGTGCCCATCCCCCCCATTTGTTAAACTTTTGAATACCTTGTGTTTTATTGCATTTATAGCCCATTTCATGACTTTAATGCATGATTTGCATGCATGATAAATTTGCATGCTAGGATCTGTAAATCTGTATTTATTCATGCCAAATATAAGCAAATGAAAATGGTTTCCTTTAAGTTTATGGAAACTTTTTAATTTTAAGAATAACTGAAATGTACTAACATCAAGAAATTGTACTGTGCATTAACCTTGGGAGGACCAGTATTAAACAGTGTTACAGTAGGTCACAGCCTTAGAATGTTAACCCTAGTTCTTTAGTTCAGAAGGTCACTTTTCCCACCTTTGCCCTGGTGAACTGAAGCACATCATCAGAGAGATCCAAAGACTGTCCTTCAGTTCTGCATCATGAATGATTTGGAGAACTTGGAGCGGCGAGTGAGGGCTTCCTGGTTGGCAAAATGTGATTGTTGTTGTCCAATTCAACAGAGAGGTCTTTATCATTGATGTCTGAACAGTCTCCATGTGTCAGCATCAAGTGAAGATCTGTACAATTGTTCAGGAATGTTTTCTTGTCTGCCAGCAGCTTACTAAGGTCAGTCATACAAAAAAACCCAGATCTTTTTGTGGTGCTTCATTTGTCCAAACCTTTCTTCGATGGACACTCGAACAGTGCCAATGGGCAAGCAAAAAAACTTCCTCTTAAATTTTTCTTCAGAGCTTCCCATCATCTCTTCTCTGCCCTGGTAACCAAACTGTCTTTTCTTCCAATGAATAAGAGTTTCCTTGAAGGTAGGCTGAACTCCTAAGTTTTCCATCATTTCTTTGGCAGCACTGATGGCATCTTCAAATCTGTCATTTCTGTAGTCCACAATGAAATCAAAATCAGCTTCTCATGTAGTAGCAGTCGCAATGTCCATCAACTGAGTTGGAAGAGGATATTGTACCAAACCACAACTGAGACCAGAAATTTGAAGTCAGTGATCTGGTTTGCCAGGCTTTGTGCCTCATGTCAGATTCTGGCCTTGGCTTTAGTTAACTGCACCAGTTCCATCAGGGCATTGTAAACCTATCACTTGGACTTATGCTGTCAATGTGGCTCTCTCAGCAAGTGTCACTTAGCGGCTTCACAGTCAGATTTGTAACATTGTCCATGAGGATCTTCCACCTGATAGCTGATGCTGAAAACAGGACATATATCCTCTGAAGAGAGATACTGAATCTAAAGATGACGATGCTCCATCTGACACAACCAGGTTGAGGGAATGGCAGCCACAAGGCATGAAGAAAGCTCTTACATTCAGTGCAGGGATCCTTGCCTGGACACCACTGTTTCTTCCCTTCATGTCCATGCCATTGTCATAGCCTTGGTGGTGGAAGTCCTGACATTTTATTTTATTCTCATTCAAAACATTCATAAACAGTTCTGTTAGGCCTTTTACAATAAAGCTGTCCACAGACCGGAAACAGATAAAGTGTTCCTTCATTTAGATACAACCATCCTCATCATCAAATCTACTGTAAATGACATCTTTTTGCTGTGACTGATGTCAGAAGTGCAGACCATTATTACAGCACAGTACTTCACTTTGCTGAGCTACATCAACATGTTATCAAGCACTTTGCCACAAGGCCAATCAATTTGTTTTGAATTCTCTTACTGCAGTAATGATCTATAGCTTCTTTATGAACTACTCAAATAGGTCCTCACACATTCTCAAGCACTCTTTCACAGTGTGACTTTGAGAAGTGTCGCCTCTGCTCATTTATTGGAAAATGTCATAACCTCAATTTTGCCCAGTCCATTCAAAAACTGCCATTTCTGTTATCATGTGAAGTGGACTCTTCTTTATTGTTTCTCTCCTTTTCATGTAAACCAGATTTTTCTTTACCTTTACTCTCCTTTTCATATGAACCCCACATTCTTAATCACTACTCTTCTTTATGCCGCCAGGACAACTGGATGAGTCTCCATCACTTCCTCACATTTCCATTTATTTTCTTCAGGTAAATCTGCAAATTCTTTTGTGAGAGGACTTCCATCATTTACACTTCACTCCTCAATTTCTTCTGCACTGGGATGATTGCTACTGCCTAAATCCCGGCCTATGTTGTTCTGTTTCAGATATTTTCCCATCAAATTTGCCCCTTGCTGCAAACTATATTGCAATTGAGCTTTTCACGTCCTATATCGAGCTCCCAAAGGCTTCTTCAGGGGCATCTTTTACTTTCTACACGGAGAGCAAAAATCTATGTTCTGCAGTCTTAGGCCACGTCTAGACTACCTGCCGTATCGGCGGGTTAAAATCGATTGCTCAGGGATCGATATATCGCGTCTCATCTAGATGCGATATATTGATCCCTGAGCGCGCTTATTTCGATTCCGGAACTCCGCCAACCCCAACAGAGTTCCGGAATCGGCATGGCAAGCCGCAGACATCGATCCCACGCGGTGAGGATGGGTGAATAAATCGATTTTAGATATTCTACTTCAGCTACGTTATTCACGTAGCTGAAGTTGCGTATCTAAAATCAATTTTCCCCCGTAGTGTAGACCAGCCCTTAGAAAGTATCAAACATTACGGATAAAGGATGGCAAAAATAGTAACAGTATTTCTTTTATATTGTTGCATAGATAGGAGTTCGATAGATATCTTTGGCATCTCATTAAATATGTCCTTTATTAGTTACAACTTATACTCTAAGTCTTAAAACACAAGTACACTTTCATAATTACACAATAAAACAAGGTTCACAATATTGCAGCTGGGCTGTCACTTCACTTCATTCTTATATTGCACTGACTGACTGGCAATGCCCCGCATCTTATATAATCTTCCAGAGTATAGCTGACAACATTCTAGGAGGTTTACGGAAAATGTAGTTTTCAGAAAGTCTGGAAGGTTCCACAAGATTCTACAAAGGTGCAGGACATTCTAGGAGGTTAGTGAAAAATGAAGCCATATACAGAATACCTGAAACATGTTATTTCAAACATTCTATTTTCTCTTTTGTCACTAACAACAAAAAACAGTGCCCTGAGCTCAGTGTCCCTGACAAATCGCCTGGGTCACCTGCCCATAAATCCAGCCCTGAACAGGATTATGTACAGGGAGAGGGAACTCAGTCATAAAAGGGGTGGAAGCTGGATGGGGCAAGGCTCCACACGTTACGTAGGGTATGGCTACACTTGAAATTTCAAAGCACTGCCGCGGCAGCGCTTTGAAGTGCAAGTGTGGTAGCAGCGCCAGCAGCGCCAGCGTTGCACGTACTCCACATCCTCTACGGGTGTAGCTTGCAGCGCTGGGAGCCACGCTCTCAGCGCTGCAGCACTGTTTACACTGAGGCTTTACAGCGCTGTATCTTGAAGCGCTCAGGGGGGTGTTTTTTTCACACCCCTGAGCGCGAAACTTGCAGAGCCGTAAAGGACCAGTGTAGCCACGGCCTATATGAAGGATCCTACATAGTGTAGAGCCATTTCTGAACTCAGGACGTCTCTAGCCAAAATAATTATTTAAAAGCAGCAGGGAGGAAAAAAACTGGAAATAAAATAGGAAATGATTGTCTATTGTTATGCTGGAAGGTGCTAATGACTGCCATCAAGCGAGTCTTTGATTCAAAGAATCACAGACCTTGTTAAAGTCAGTGGGTGTGCTCAAGCACTGCCTCAGGCTCAGTGGAAGGTAAAATTAAGCCCCTTTTTATGTAGTGAGGCAACTGGAAACAACAAAGGCTATTGCCCAAAGTACCAGGAGAGGCCTGATCAGAACTAAACTATGGCCTGAGGGACTTGCTGGTTGCAATTGTGGGCATATGTCAGATGCAGAAAGCCTAAGATGAAGCAGAGACTTGTAGGTTTGTATGTACAATTGTCTGACTAGGGTTGATTCCTTATATAGGATTGACTGAACATTATCTTTGTAAAAGTTAAATGTGTTGTAGTGATATGTATTTGAAGTTTTAATTTATCAAAAATTATTTTCACCTATCAGAAATACTTTGTGATAAATAATTTTCCTATGGAGACCTTGATAGGCAATAATTTTAAACAAGCTCCCCAAAACACTAGCCAACAAAAGGAGAAATTAGAAAGAACATTTCATACAGCAGAAGCCCTGGAAGCAACTGACTCTTAGATCTGGTTAAACATTGTGATTTGTTACATTCCCTGCAGAATTTTAATCTTTTTTTAAAAAAAGTAAAGAGTATCTGGGTTAAGTTTTATGTATTATGCTATTTAGCACAGCGTATGTGAATGATGAATTGCAAGAAGTTCTTAAGAGCACTATTAGAACTTTTTATTCTGAAGCCAAGAGAAGACATGGAAAATTGCAACAATTACAAGCTTATTTCAATGATTCATGCCAAGTACAAAATATTAGCAAAAAATATTGGCAATGAGGCTTAAATATTTTATCTGATAATATTCTTGTCAAAACTGGGGTTTTCAAAATGAGATCCTCAAATAATAATTTCAGATTCTTTATTGGAATAATACATTTTGTGTAAAAAATTAAATTTAAAAATGATCAGATGTCTGTCATCATTGAGAAAGCAGACACTCGGGTTCACCCTCTCTCACACCCTTGCTGAATTGGGATTTAGCAATAGTTGGTGCAGATAAGATTTGGAGACTTTGGCTATTGCTAAGGATCTATTACTCAAGCTTTTTTCAGTTCATAAAGGAAGATATCACAGGTGCCCTCTCTCTCCCCTGTTTGACTTTGCTATAAAATCCATTATCTCTAATACTGGAAGCAATTGATAAAATCAAATGAATCAAATGGGAGGATGAAGAGTTTATAGAGCTAAATGTAGATGATGCTGTATTATTTGCAGGTAATTCACAAAAAATACCAGAGATAACACTGATTCCTTAAATTCAGCTATTCATTATTGTTAGTATTATATGAATTGCACCAGCAAGGTGATAGGCATTTGAAGATAAAATCTCAAATACTTTAGTTCTAATGATAAAATAATCTGGAGCAAACAGAAGCCCATCAACCTGTTGATAGATAAGGCACATTTCTAGTAATGGGATTTTAATTAGGTCAAAACAAGATAAAATGTTTGGCTAGGTATCACTAGTAATTTGAAAGGTCATGTAAAGATATATGGATTAAATAATAAATTCTGAGGTGAGCGATTACTAGGGTAGAAGCAACTTCACTGCCACTGGGATGAAAGTGAACTAATATGAACATATGCCTCTTGCATATTATATTATATATTCTGAACATTATCCCAGTGAATGGCCAGTTACTATTCAGAGAGAAAAAAAAAAAAAAAAAAGGTTTTTTTTGCCCAGAATTAAGTGGGAAAAAGAGGGCCAAAAACCTCTGTATAATATACTATAGATGAACTTTAATTTCCATGGTCCTGTTGAGCTATAAGCTCATGGATTAGAAAAAAATTCCAACCTTGATCATTTTGTGAGAGACCAAGTGCTCTTCTGTACATATCTTTCTTTATTCTCCCAGGTGCATAGTGTGCCTACCATTTCTTTTGGTCTTGTACTGCTCTGTTCTGAGTGTCATGTTGACGGACTGGTCTTCTTTCTTTCTTATTCTATGTAATGTTTCTCTGACTCTCTTTCCAGGTAGTATCCATATTATCACTTGACATGGAAGCGGCATCGGTAGCATTCTTAAAGCGTTTCCCTAAATGTGTTCATCTCCTTTTTAGTATGTCTGATGCTTTAGGTTGGTTTGCCCTAGTTAGAATTTCTGATGTTGCAATAAACTCTTTCTAATGGACTCTTAAGATCTTCCAAAGTAAATGTCTGTGGAAGGAATTGATCTTCTTGGCCATTTCTGATGTAGATTTCCATGACTTTGCTCCATAAAGGAGGACAGACATGACTCCAGTGTTAAAAATTCATATTTTTGTATCCATGCCAATCATGGTTCTCCAAATCTTTTTGAGTTTATGAAATACTTACTAGTGATAGCAATTTACAAGTTAGATTTATTTCCTCTGTGAATCATGAATGCCAGGGATGAGACCTTCAATTAGGGAAAGGAAGGTTATTTACTTTTAGACATGAACTTGGCAAATTTTGCAAATTATAGTCTCTCAAGGAAAAATACAAAAGCTGCAGGTCAGCAACAATCTCTTCCATTGAGTTTTTCTACAGGGAGTAGATCTGAAAAATTATGTATTGGCAGCAGCTATTGTAAAATCTATTATTTCAAAACCTAGTCTATTCAAAGTCACACAAAACAGCAGCTACTTTCCTCTGTCCCTCTTCCATCCATCATCATCCCCTTGTTCCCAATCCTAGGTCTACCTTGTTCTCTCTCAGTCTTTGATTCTTGCAACTCCCTTGTACCCGTGTTCCTTTCTTCCTCCTCCTATCCTCCCTTTCTCCTCCTCCTATTATTTTTCCCGCCCTCTCAGCACTATCAGTTTAGATTCAGCCGGTCCAAAGTGGAACTCCTGGCTTTTTCTCCTAATTTCTCTACTTCTTCTCTTCTCTGCTAGTGCAATCTCAGAGTCTACTCTTCTACTCCCACTTCTACACCTCCACTATTTTTTGCTGTATAATATCACTAAAATCCATCCTATTCTATTTCTCACTACTAACCCCTTGTCAATAGGTGGTTTTGCTGGATCTCTCCCCTTGACTACTCTAAGCTTCCTCTGTCCAGTATCCCAGTTCTCCTTTCTCCAGTTTGTCTGGGATTTCTAAAGGAGCATAAAAAAGCAGGACACCCAACTCTTGTGTCCTGTGAAAGTTCCAGCCTTTACCTGCATTGCTACTGTTAAAGTCATCTTCTTCCACTCATTTCATTTCACTCATGTCACCCCCGGTCACCCTTGAATCCCATCATTGACTTACTGACCTTTACAACACCAAAGTCATTCTCCTCTTCCTGACCTCACAGGCCCTTTGTGCTCTTGCCTTGGCCTACATCTTTTTTTTCTCATTTTCTCCTATTCAAACTTATACTCCCGACTCCCTCTTATTTTAAGAGTATTCAACCAATAGTAGTGAAGAGCAGAGTGGTGGTTTGCCCTCATCCACTCTCAATTGTGTGTCATGCTGCCTCCTACAGTTAAAATAGCCTCACAATTTTTGTTTGGCCAAACACCACTTCTATCCCCCTCCCAATTTCTCCTTATATCCACCTTCCTACGTACTTCACCACTGATCTTGCTACACCCTTCCTCAGTTGAATTGCTGTCCCATATTGTGTCAGACTAAATTCTTTGAGGCTGAGACCATATTCCATTGTATATTTTGTGAAGCAGCATGTTCATATGTGGTATTACTGTATAACAATGCTTAATAAATATTTTAAACAGGAAAAAAAATGAACATTTCCCCTTTGTTTTAATTTGTTCTGTAGAAAAAAATGTAGATAAGTTAATGCTCTGTAGGTTTATATTTTACTGAGTGTAGTGAGAATGACATTACCACCCTGAAAGGCTTCAACAAGATATATTCCTGACACACTGGGTCTCATGGGCAGTTCTAATACACAAATGAGGCAATAATGCAGCCCAATTACCTGCACTTCCCTATACCCAAAATACAGTTTCCTTAAACTAAGTTTTCGCAAAATCATTTTTACAGTTCTCCCTAGTGATGCTTAAGCCAAGTCAAAGGAATCAAGCTGCTTCGGGGACTCATAACCAAAAGTGAACAGTGAGAGTGATTCATGCTGTGAAAGAAAGGACATCAAGATTGAAGGAGAGTGTTCATTTTGGTAGTAAAATGATTTGTAGGATGGGTTGCTCTAGAGGAAAAATAGAATTTTATGCCATCATCTAGCTGATATGTTTGTACACTGAAACATGTTTCATAACAAGCTTAGGAAAGGTTTGCCAAGTATTGTGTTATATGGCTTGGAAACTTCCATTATACTGTACATCTATTTGTGAAGTTATTTACTGTGTGCAGTAGGTATTCACTCTGTGCATATAACATTTTGATTGCAATTTGTATTATCCTTTAAAGTATACCTTCCCTGTCTAGTTTATGTATGAGTTACAGGATAATCCAACAAATGTTTATTTGCAGCCTGTCCATGATTTCATTGTGATCCAAGCCATTCAATTTTAATTATAGATAGTGGACAAAACTAGGATGTTTGATGTAAATCCATGCAAGATTCAAACATGTTAACCATTGGTATTAAGAATTCAGATTATGGCTTGAGTTTTTAAATACTGAATGTAACTAACCTAGAGTAGTGTGATAGGGACAAATTAAAAACAAAGCAGTTATAGATGTTTGTTGACAATGAGCAAGCGATAGCTGTATTTTTTCAGACTGCTGCTGACTAAGAATTTTAGGAGGTACACATTAGGGAGGTCTCCTCCAAACATCAAATTCCATGTCCCTCCTCAGTCCCATATTTAGTTCTACCTAAAAAGCAAAAGAATTTCCTACACAACACCACTTTGTTAGAGTGGTGGTAAGGTTGCAGGGTCACAGCAGAAATTTGAGTGTGTACGTCCTTTCAGGCAGAATAAGGTTGGTGTGACACTGCATACCATATTCTTCACAGAACTTTCCAGTAGGGGTCCTTGGGCAAAAAGACCCCCTAATGCTTCACCTGCCTACCTCAAATATGAGAGTGATATGAACTAGGAGAGTCATGCTGGCTTGGACGTCGCCCCGATTAACAAAGTCCGTGCCAAATGTTGAGGAATCAGGACAATCTGATAAGTGGGCTACTGGAACAAACCATTCATGGACGAGACAAGAGAATCTGGAATTGATGGAATGTTACTACAACAGCAGACCTAATGAGAGGGGATATATGAAACGTATGAGGGGACTATGGATGGACAAAAGACCTACATCCACACTTACTGAGAAACAGCTAGTTACCCAACGCTTCAACATAGTAAAGAGGAAGCTGCTCTCACAGCTTGAGATAGACCAACTCCACATTA
>NC_133770.1:115805465-115814138 GCF_003597395.2 Chelonoidis abingdonii
GCAGTGCTAGGAACAGCTAAGATACTGCGCAGAACCCTCAAACTCCCAGGCCTCTGGTAGAGGACCCGAGGTTGAGGAAGACACATACCACCCATAAGGGTGAGAGGGGAATTTTTTTTTATATATATATGATAAGATAATGGCATAATTATGATATGTTATGAAAGACAGGTCACATGAGAGGTCATTGAAAAGGTTTATGATTTGCTGAATATGATGTTCCTATTTGTATTCATGTATCCTTTTTGTATCTGAAGTTATAAATATTGACTATATATCTCTACTTCAAATGTCATTACACCTGGGTAACGCCCAGCAGACAAGATGCTTTCAGTCTAGATAGCTGATTGGGAAGGACCTATTCAGGGCAATGAGGCATTAGGGAAAACAATAGACCTTAGCAGAATTTTATCTCCTACCTGGTGACCTTTCCTGATTACGCTACAGCCAGCCTGTGAGTGATGGCTACTACAACTCTACAAGGACATGTGACCAGGCCACATGATGCTGGACTCCATCTTGGGATGTCAGTATTTTTCCACAGACTGGTCTCTGAACCAAGCTTTGGAACAAAGGGTTCCTGCCCTATGCAAAAGCTACATAAAGTAGGGAGTGACATCATCTGTGGTTCTTCACTCCCCACACAAGACGACTCCTAAAAACACCTGAGGAACAAAGACTGAACGGGGGGAAGTCCCGGACCAAAGCTAAAGGGATTTCTAGCTTGTGTATGAAACACCTGGGGGTTCTAAGCTGTAAAGCAAGTGCAGTTTGCCCTTTAAGAATCTGCAACCTACTTGTATCACTTATCAGGGTGAGAATCTGCTTATTCATATCCAACCTATTAGTATATTAAGATTAGTTTGCGGTTTTTGTTCATTTACTAGGTAAATCAGCTTTGATCTGTTTGCTATCACTTACAGGATCTCTTTTCTAGTTAATAAACTTGTTTTTGTTTTAATCTAAACTGGAGCGCTTGGGAAAAATCTCTGCTCAGTTAACACAAGTGCTCATTGTTCTCTTCACATCGAAGGACAGGCAGACCGGGTATTAAACCCATATACTGGCCAGATTTGACCAGGGCAGGACGGTACTACTCTGAGGTCCCAGATTGGGAAGCTGGTGGTTAAATAGCCTGTCTGTAACTGCAGCTGGGTGTGTCCCTGCCTGTATGAATGCTGGAGAAAGTGCAGGCTGGAGGGCTTTGTACTGCTGTGATAAACTGCTGTGTGAGACGGAGCCCAGGCCAGTGGTTCGGGGGGGGGTCAGTGGTACCCCAGTTCCAGGTGACACCCTAGGGGGAACCCATCACAGTTGGTTGTTAAAAAAACAACCTAATATCAGAAGCCCAGAAAATGAAATGTTAGAGTTGTACTTCTTGAACAAAGCACCTACAGTAACTTAGTTATGTCCCATAGGAATAACATCAGGAAATCAAAAACTCATACTACCTTATCCCATCCGTAACACAAGCAATTTCATTTTATCAGTGATGACCAAAACTGGGATATTTAATCATCATTGGAAATTTCACTGCTTACTTTAGTGCCATCCACAGCAAACATGGAAGAATATTAAATCCCTGAGTAGAGTCATAGGGCTAGATTCACAAGGAAGACTTAAGTATCTAACTGCTTTTTTAGGTTCCCAAGTCCAACATTTGGGCAGTACTGGCATTCACAAACCAATGCTCAACTGCAGCCTAATCCTATAGGCACCTACAGTTTTGCTGGTGCATATGCACAAAGTCACCTCAGTTCTGATGCCACCGAGCTACTCAGTGCCTCCCTTATGCCTAAGCCCTGGTGGGATTCACTAGGCATAGGTATGCTCAGAGGCTGCCTTAGAGTATGCTGCCCTACTGGATTGGGCCCTGTACAAGACATCACTATCGTGGTAGTGCCCATTTAAGGTATGTCTACACTACAAAATGAAGTCTGCTTTACTTACATCAGCATACAGCCACCACAGTTATTAAATCACTTGTGTGCACACACTCTTGATTACTTGTGTTGGCAGTGTGCGTCCTCACCAGGGGTGCTTGTATTGATTGTACTGTCAGTGTGGGACATCATGGGACAGCCCCTGAAAGCCAGTAACAGTCAATGTAAGCAACACAGTGCCGATACTGAAACTGCATTGACCTAATTACATTGACTGTGACTCTACATCACCCAGGGAGGTGCTGGTACTAAATCTGCATAGAGAGGCACTTACGTCAGTAGGAACCAAATTTATGTGCAGACACTTCCACAGCTAGGTCGATGCAAGGCACCTTACAAAATAATACCGTAGACAAAATAAGTTCCGTAGTTAGAGTCACCCCTTTGTCTAATGTGGAGCAGAGACTTGAACCTAGGTCTCCTACCTCCCTTGAGTGCCCTAATTACTGGGCTATCGAGTCATTCTCGCACCATCTCTGGCCCAGTGAATATTTAATTATTTCATACAAAGTGGAACAGCTTTGACAGGAGAGATGGAGAAACCCACTCCAGAATCTTATCGCTTGGTGCTTAATGGACCTCTCTGAAAGGCAAAGTTAAGGTAGTTTATGGTGTTCTTAAGATAAACCCCAAAGATAAGGAAGCACTTATTTTACATTTCAAGGTTTAAAATTTAAAATGCACTCAGACCACTGATATGTGTCTGAAACCACCTTAATGAATACATGCGAATGTAAATTTAGATTATAATTAAACCATCTCTCTTGATTGGAATATACCAGTTCTTGCTTCCACAGTGTGTATTGAAACTCTCTCACATGGTCTTTCTCCAGCTCTTTACAGGCTTTACTGCAGCCTCCATTGGGAACTACAGAACCTATTAACCTCTTCAGACAAGGTTGCATGGTACAAACAGGGAACAAGTGTGGAAGGTTCCTGTGCTCATCTCATCTTAGAGTTCCAAAAGATGTTGAAATTAATATTCTTTGTTTTTGGTTTATTTATGCTGAATTGTGCGTGGTAGGAAGAAAGATCTTGTATTAAAGGCACGGGACAGGAAGTCAGGACAACTCTGGGTTCTAGTCTCAGCTTTCCCTCAGACTTTTTACTTTGCACTTACCCGCAAGGTACTGAATCACTGTGTTTCATGGGTCTTATTTCTAAAACCGGGATAATATTTGCTTAGCATACACAGGTGGTGAAGGTCTAAATGAATCAACATTTGTAAGTGTTTGTATAGAAGAGTCTATCCAACTTCAAAGTATCACTATTGTATTCTGAAATTTAAACATGATGGGTTGAGGAAAATGATGGTTCCCTTGAAAACACCATGAATTATGTAGGAGCAGAATAAAGTATTTTAATAATGACAAATATGGGCAGATTCATTTTGCTAGCAGTAGACGAGAAAGGAATGGAGAAGCTGAGTAGGTGATACATCAATACGTGTAACTAAACATTAAAAAATTAACCAAAGAGATTATATGTGCTAAAGAGAGAATTGTGTTTGAACACAAAGATGGGCAATGGTAAGATAGTGGAGGGCCACAAAAATCAACTAAAATCGTTTGATGGGCCCTACAGAATTTAAGATTAAGCAAGGTCACAGTTTTTTAGAACAGCTGCTGCTGCCAGTCATACTGATCCACTTGGATCCGCTTCCCCATGAACCCAGGCTCCAACTCCACCCAACACCACCTAGCTCCTGTTAGTGCCTCCCCATTGGCTGATTGGGAGCTGAGAGCCAATCAGGTTCTGGCCAGGCCATCCACCAGTGGGCTGGACTGGGCACACCTCTACCAATGGGAAGGAAGTAACTAGAGCTGGGTGCCATGGGGCAGAGCGGAGCCTATGCTGATGGGAAGCCAGGCACATGGGTTCCCCATGGGACAGAGTCTGTATAAATGGCTGAGCAGAGCAGGGCAGAGGCAGAGACTGGCAGCAGCATATCTGGGTGATATGGTCCAGCTGACCCTCTGTCATGCCAGCAGGGAGGGAGCTCTTCTGTTACACCCCTCAGCCCTGGTTACTGTCCTCACATTGGCAGAGATGGGCCCTAGCCCATCCATGGCATGGCAGGAGAGAGGACAGATGGGCTGACCACAATCCGTTGGCTGTGGGAGCTGGGAGGAACCGGACAGCAATAACTAGAGCTGGGTGGCATGGGGTGGAACCCCTTCCTTGTGTAAGTGATGGAGAGGCAGCTGGGCTAATGAGTGGTGTTGCGGCCTGGTAT
The DNA here is from genome assembly GCF_003597395.2 of Chelonoidis abingdonii. NCBI lineage: Eukaryota > Metazoa > Chordata > Testudines > Testudinidae > Chelonoidis > Chelonoidis abingdonii. The sequence goes on from NC_133770.1 coordinate 115,809,645, forward strand.
ATGGGATCCTGCTCCCAGTCCTGGGCTCCACTTCATAGCCCTGGTGATGCCCCTCACTTTAAGCACTGTGCCTGATGCTCAGATTTGTGTAGGCCTGCGTGCTACAGCCCACCCAGCCCCACCAAAGAATATTTTCACCAGCTGGCTACGAGAAGGCCAGATAAAATTACCTGGGAGGCCAGATGCAACCCCCAGGCTGCCAGCTGTCCTTTTCTGATTTAACATAGTAATGATACAGCTGCAGAAATCAGGACCAAATCCCATCCAAACCATCCTCCTATTTTGCAAACATGAAATCCTCTAAATCCTCCAGAGCATTCATATCATTATATCAATCAGCCATTTAATCCAGATGCAGTCTTCCACTTGTGCAATATGTCTTATAAGAAGATGCTCTTACAAATGGTTTCCACAGTTTAAAGACAAGATGCTTTCCTTACCTTTTAATGCTCAAAATTATTAAGCGTAGTATTGTGCTCTATGCAAATGTATTCCCAAGAGCTTTGAATATCAAACACTGCCCAAAATCTCAAATCCCCATAGTTCCAAGACAAACTAGAGCTCTAGTCCTAGATTTTGGCATCCTGCTGGACATTTAATATGTACTGGAAATGACTTTCTTGTGAATTAAATCAAGCCCCATATCCTATACTGACCTTGTCATGGTCTGATTTATCATCAGCCAATTTATATTATCAGTTTGATAGCCTGTCCCTCTACAGTACTTCACTCTCCATTGATCTGCTTAACACACAGTAGATTATACAAATAAGTATAAGTAATATATACTGAGCTTCTAGCTTGCAGGAGAAAATAAATGTAATACATGGAAACTGGGTCAGTTTATTGCCACCTTATTAGTCAATCATTTCAGCAACACTTATTTGCAATTATCCCTACCTACACAGTTTATTCAATTGAAAGCCACATGAAGCTACACGAATAAAAGAATCAAACAAGTGATAGGAAAATATAATCCCCTTCTCACTCAGGACAGTCCATAGGTGGGTTTCTTCCCTCTATTGTAAGGATCAAGTTATCCCATAGACCTGCAACCCATTGTGTGACTTCCTACAGCTAGATTTCTCTGGGCATGCTTGTTATTAACTGGTGGTATTTTGTATTGCATAATTGCCTACAGTGAGCTGCAGGCAGAGGCCCTGAGTTAATATAGCCTGTTCCAAGCCCCTGTAATAATTCTGAATGGAACAAGAATTTTCCAGGGCTTACACTCAATAACATTATGTGAATTTGTGTTAGTATATAGATCCCAGTGAAATACTAATGTTATGCTTTGTTATACTTGACGGATTTTCACAAAAAGGGAGAGAGGGGACTATGTTGACCACCTGCTATTACAAGGCCTCATCCAACACCTATTGAAGTCAATGGAAAGACTCCCTGTACTTCTGAGTTGTATAGATTTTAATGACAGAAGGGATCATCCAGTCAGACCTCCTCAATAACACAGGGCATAGAATTCCACCCAGTAATTTCTGTATCAAACCCATAACTTCTGTCTGAGCTAGAGCATATCTAAGGATTCTGATTTTCAGTTTTAACCAATAAACACCTCAATAAATAAATAAAAATCAGTTCTTATCCAACAAATAGCAGAAAAATACCAGAAATGGTGACTCGGTCTAAAGGTTTCTTTACACAAGCAATAATGCAGTCTAGACGGTGATTTCTAAAGTACACTAACATGTTGCATATTAATTGGTCCATGTAGACCGTGCTGGTGTGCACTAAAGGTTCCTGAAGCTCTTTAACGTACTGCTGGTTGAAAGGATGCTAAGTTAACACACACTAGGGAACATTACAAAGAAATTATTCGTTACAGTATATACATAGGAAAAACCCTCAAGCACCCCTCCGACGTGATTTAAGGACACCTACATAGAACTAAAAAATTGTTAAAAATAAAACCTTTGACAAATGAAATTAAACTCTGAAAAACAGAAGCACTAAGCATATCAATCTTTTAGAAAGACATCCTGTCTTGATTTAAATATTTCAGTTGATGGATTATCCACCATATCCCTTGGGAAGTTGTTCCACTGGTTACTCACTGTAAAAAATATACACCTATCCATGTTTAACATATGGAATAAGCTGAGAGCCTGAAATGGACTTTCTATAAGTGGCTTCAGTAGATGAGCCACATGTACTCTTTATTGTTCGAGTTGAATTGTCCTTTTCTGACATCCTCCCCTTTAGGCCAAACATTTCAGAAACAATTATGGGTTCTCTTATTTGTATTCCAGAAATGCCTAGACTCTCCAGTTGAGGTCCAGGCCCATTGTACTAGGCACTGTACATGTGTTATTACACAATCTCTTCCCCTGAAGACCTGACAATCTAAATAGATAAGATAGGCAAAGGATTGGAGGAGAAACAAGGATCCCTTCTTTTCAGTTGTATCATGTTGTTGCCCTTCTTGCTTTCTCTCTTCTGCTTGTGTTTCTCTTTCTATCATTGGAGGGACAGGGATGTGGCCTCCAGTAAGGGCCTGTCAGGCCTTCCTTACTATTTTCATTATCATCAAGAAGTGCTTCAATATAAAACATGGTTTAAATGAACCACATATTTTAAAAAATGAATCAAAAGTTACCAAAATTGTGTGAGGGAGCAACTCTGTCCCAGAGCGGAAGTATCAGGTTTGCCAGCCCTCCCTTTCAGATGTTACATGCTCTCACTGTTGATCGCATTCTCTCTCACGCCCTGGGATTCATAGCCTCAGATTACAAGATCAATACAATGAATCCAGTGTATGATGGTGGTTTTGTCCATGTATTGTCAGAGTCTACCTTGCTTTCCAAACACGATAAATGTAATTTTTAAGGATTTACCTATTAAAAAGTGGACCACTTCTGCTAATTTTGCATGCTCAGGATTTCAAGTAGTTGAACAAAATAACCAGACCCCCAAAATGTGTCTGTTACCAAATCACCTGAAACAGAATGTCAAAAAAATGTGATAAAAATCACTCTCAGCCCCTTGGCATGGCTCTAGTGCCAATACCGAGAGTGTGTGCGTACAGACACACCTTTATTAGTAAGCCCATGTTATGCTTGGCTAGTTTAAAAAAATAGATGGTAAAAGGACATGAAAGTTCAGTGACTTAAAAGATAAATGCTCCCAAACCACATATCTACTGTAGGCTGAAAAAAAGAAACATTTGTCTTTGCAGACTTTATTAAAACAAATCAAATTATATTATGAACAACATTAGGAACAAAAGGAAAGCCAGGGTGATGTAAAGGCTTAACTGAATATTAACATTCAGGATATGGTATTAAATGCTATGAAATAAAGCCATAAAATATATTGACATGAGCTGCCACCCCTCCTTCAAAGTTCCAGTAATCACAGAATAATTAAATGAAGACCCATCAATGTCAATCTTCATAAAAAAGGACATTAAAGGGGGGGAAAAATCACTCACATTAGTGCAGGCTTGAAAAGGAGAAGGAAGTATGTACGAATATTTAATTATTAAAGGGATGTTTGAAAATGATGTATCTCATTTCTTCAGTGAAAAATGTATCATGAAGGGGTACTTGGCCAGAGTAGAGCTGTGTTAATTATCTATTCATGGATCTGAGATAACAAAGTGGGCTTAATGTTGAAATCTTAAAAAAAAACAAAACCCTGCTTGAGCATTACCTGCATTGAACTGTCTCAGGCCATGAGCTTTTTGATTCTGTCACACTGTAGATGACCTGCAAAAGTATTGTGATACAACCATAGGGCCATATGCCTCACCACCACCTTGCAAATCAATCGTCTTCAACCTCACTTAATATAAACACAAAGCATGATAAATATAATGCATTCGTACACAGAGAGCCAAAACACTACACTAGTCTTTTTCATTTTCTTCCCAAGAGGAAAACTGAGAACTTCACATTACTTAATACATGACTGGAAAGCAGGGCCGACTCCTCCAATTCCCCAGAAGCAGGCCCCACTCTTAAGAGGGCCGCGCGCCTTAGGTGCCTTTTTAAATGGCAAATTTTTTTTTTTTTTTTTTTTTTTTTTTTTAACATACTCAGCGGCGGTCTGGGTCTTCGACAGCACTTCAGCAGCGGCGGGTCCTTCTCTCGCTTCGGGTCTTCGGTGGCATTTTGGTGGTGGGGCGAGTGAAGGACCCTTTGCTGCCGAAGTGCCACTGAAGACCCAGACCACCGCCGGGTATTCCAATTGGGCCCCGCAGTTCCTAAAGCCAGCCCTGCTGGAAAGTGCTCAGATAGGAGAATAGTACAAGAACCTCTGTACAACTGAATTAAGATGCTGCTTGCTTTTTGGTTTTTTCAAATGACAAAAAGGCATGGAAATAGTTAAAGCTCATGGGATTAAAAGAAAAAAAGAAATCAGCAAAGCTGAAGACTCAGATTTAAGGTCAGAAGGGACCATTATGATCATCTAGTCTGACCTCCTGCACAATGCAGGCCACAGAATCTCACCCACCCACTCCTGTAAAAAAAAAAA
>NC_133770.1:115815122-115828789 GCF_003597395.2 Chelonoidis abingdonii
GCAAACTTTATTAGCACATTCCCACTTTTTGTGCCAAGGTCAGTAATAAAAAGATTAAATAAGATTGGTCCCAAAACCGATCCCTGAGGAACTCCACTAGTAATCTCCTTCCAGCCTCACAGTTCATCTTTCAGTATGACCCGTTGTCGTCTCCCCTTTAACCAGTTCCTTATCCACCTTTCAATTTTCATATTGATCCCCATCTTTTCCAATTTAACTAATAATTCCCCATGTGGAACCATTTCAAATGCCGTACTGAAACTGAGGTAAATTAGATCCACTACATTTCCTTTGTCTAAAAAAATCTGTTACCTTCTTAAAGAAGGAGATCAGGTTGGTTTGGCACGATCTACCTTTTGTAAAACCATGTTGTATTTTGTCCCAATTACCATTGACCTCAATGTCCTTAACTACTTTCTCCTTCAGAATTTTCTCCAAGACCTTGCATACTACAGATGTCAAACTAACAGGCCTATAGTTACTTAGATCACATTTTTTCCCTTTCTTAAAGATAGGAACTGTAGTAGCAATTCTCTAGTCGGATGGTACAACTCCTGAGTTTACTGATTCATTAAAAATTCTTGCTAACGGGCTTGCAATTTCGTGTGCCAATTCCTTTAATATTCTGGATGAAGATTATCTGGGCCCTCCGATTTAGTCCCATTAAGCTGTTTGAGTTTGGCTTCTACCATGGATATGGTAATATTTACCACCATTTCCTCATTCCCATTTGTCATCCCACCATTATCCTTAAGCTCCTCATTAAAGACTGAGGCAAAGTATTTGTTTAGATATTGGACCATGCCTAGATTATCTTTAACCTCCACTCCATCCTCAGTGTTTAGCAGTCTCACTTCTTTCTTTGTTTTCTTCATTATATTATATATGGATGGCTATAGAACCTTTTACTATTGGTTTTAATTCCCTTTGCAAGGTCCAACTCTACATGGCTTTTGGCCTCTCTCACTTTATCCCTACATGTTCTGACCTCAATAAGGTAGCTTTCCTTGCTAATCCCTCCCATCTTCCACTCCTTGTAGGCTTTCTGCTTTTTCTTAATCACCTCTCTAAAATGCTTGCTCATCCAGCTTGGTCTACAATTCCTGCCTATGATTCCCCCCCCACCCCTTCTTGGGATGCAGGCTTCTGATAGTTTCTGCAGCTTTGACTTGAAATAATTCCAGGCCTCCTCCACCTTTAGATCCACAAGTTCAAGCCAATCCACTTCCATAACTAAATTTCCATAATTCTTTAAAGTTAGCCCTTTTGAAATCAAAAACCCTAGTCCCAGATCTATTTTTGTTTATCCTTCCATCTAGTTTGAACTGAATTAGCTCATGATCACTCAACCCAAGTTAAAATTTCCCCCCCTTACAACCATTTCTTCTAGGAGTCCTCACTACTCATCAAAATCAAATCTAAAATGGTCCCCTCTTGTTGGTTCTTCACGCTTGGTGAAGATCATCAGCTATCACATCCAGAAAATCTGAGCCCTATTATTGTTACTTCTCCAGCTCTATCTGAGAAGTAAGTCTCACAGATCACACAATCCCCATTAGTGTTACTTCATCAAAAACTTAGAGAGGTCTCTATCCATATCCAAATCAGATCCAGCAGTCGTAGCACAACCAACACTATCTCGGGGAGCTCTAGAGCTCTCTTTACCATGTGATTTTTGCCCAGACAGGCTGTCTTATCCATTCCATCAGTTCTTATTTCTTTACAGTTAACCTCATCATTGATATACAATGCTACCCACCACTTTGCCTTATTTCTGTCTTTCCTAAACAGCACATAGCCTTCAATACCTGTACTCCAGTCATGACTACTATTCCACTAGTTTCTGTTATCCCATAATATCCGGTTTCCACTTCCTGCACCAGTAGCTCTAGTCTCCATTTGTTACTAAGCTCCTTGCATGTGTACAACATCTAATTTTGCCATTTGGCTTCACTGTCATTCTCTACCCGATTAGGCACAGACATTTTCCACCAGTATCACTTATTAGACTGGTATCTACACTACCTTCCTCCGATGTCATTTCCTGCCCATGCTGTATCCTTTTTACTTTGCTTTCTCCCTCTCAATGTTAATTCTGGCATGAGTACCTGGACATCTCCAACCATCCCCCAAATCCTAGTTTGAAGCTCTCTTAACCAGTTGTGCGACCTAGAAGTCTATTCCCCCTCTCGGATGAAGTCCACCCGAGAGAACAGTCCTCTGTCCATGAATGCTTCCAGTGGCCATACATCCCAAAGCCCTCTTATAGCACCACTGCCTGAGCCATCCTGATCATCTAATCTTCACACTTTGTTGCCCTTTCTAGGAACAGGCAGAATCTCACTGAAGATCACCTGAGCCTCGAATTCCTTAAGCGTCCCCAGCCTGGCATAGGCTCCCTTGATACGTCCATGAGAATCTAGCTGTATCATTCGTTCCCACATGAAGGACAATCAGCGGATTCTCTCTTGCTCCCGTTAGGATTCTTTTCAGCCTCAGGTCCACATCCTGTATCTTAGCCACCGCAGACGCACACCCTTCTTCGCCATGATCAGCTTCTAGTACAGGCCTGTCTATTCTTCTCAGTAAGGAGTCCCCAATCATGTAGACCTGCCTTTTCCTGCTGATGGTGCGATTCTCCAGTCTATCCCCTGTTCCCTCTGACTGCAAGTCCTCTTGATTTCTATTGTCCCTTTCAAGCCTCAGCAACCCATCCCATATCCTTCCGGGGCTCATATTTGGTGATGGTGTCTCCATTGACTCTTCCTATAGGCCTAGCTGCTCTTCGCTTCTTCCTTGCCCTCTCACCTTCAGCGATCACCTGCTGTGCCCCTTCTTTATTTTCCAACTCTGCAAACCTATTCCTGAGCTCTATTTCTCCTTCACTGGCCTGTATTTTCCTCTGCCTGGTTCTCTTAGTCACATGCTTCCACTGTCCACTTTCCTCACCCAGTAGTCTCCCCTCAGAATTCTTTGGTCCTGCTTCCATCTGCAAGTCTAAGCTTTTCCCCTTCAGCCTCCTCATGTCTTTGCTCCATCATCCGCTCAAACTCCCTTCTAAACTTAGAGTTTCCACCTCCATCTCCAATCCTTGGATCTTTTCTTCCATCAACTCTAACAGGCTGCACTTCATGCAGACAAAACTTTTCACGTACCCACTCCAGGATCATGTATATGCCGCAGCTTCCACATCCAATCATCCTCATTGTGTCTTTCACTGCTGCCTCTGTATTCGTCATAGCTTTCCCACCTAAGACCTGTCAGTTCGGGAAACACAAACCAAAGCAAACCACCACCACCTACAGCAAAACAAACCCCCAGCGGGCACCAGAATACTGGCAGAACACCACCCACTCCCTTCACTAGCCTGTCAATTCCTCTGCCTAGGTCTCCCCCTGTAAATGCCTCTTGCAAACTCCCACTGAAACTCCCCTGTTTACAGCTCTGTTTGCTGGCTCCTGTGCCACTGCAGCTGTCTTCCCTCTACTGTATGCTGCTCTTTTGGCATGTCAGCCAGCTGTTGACACATGCTTGCCACACATTAAAAGTATTCATTTTAAAAGAACTGTGAATAAACAAGAACACTATAAGCATTGTTCGTTATCTGACTAATCTTCACAATACTTGTTGCCATGGCACTTTAGAAAGATGAACACAAATCACCAAAAACAAAATGGCAAGAATATACAATTAAAAACTAAGCAAAATGAGCCAATCAATTGGTAAACACACTCTGCCGCCCCAGACGGTCCCCAAGGAGTCTCTAAAGTCAGACTCTGCTAGGCTTTTAAGAGGAGGCAATTCCCAAAGTAGGGCCTTTAATATGAGAAATCTCTTCTAGACATAGGGCCCAGTTATTTTAAACCAGTGTAAGACTGAGACTAACTCCACTCGAGTCAATGAAATGTCATGAGTAAAATGGGAAGGTTTCCCAGCATGACCATGATAGGTTCACATTTTTGCATGATTGTGAAGAAAATCTTCAGCCTCAACCACCTGTTCATCAACTGCTCCCTTGACCACATTGTGCTTTCTTCCCTACAGCCCCTTGTGTATGGAACAGCATTCCTCAGCTTAGCTGCTTCTCTTTCTTCGAACCACTCCTCAGGGCCCATTTCTGTTGCAATGCCTGTAGCAAATGCTAAGCGGAGGGACTGGAGGGCATAGCCAATAATGACTTTGCATTTTTGAAAAAATAAAAAGATGTATAAATAGGTAAATGTCTGTCTCATATAAACATTGTGGGTGAAATGCTGGCCCCACTGAAGTCAATGATAAATCTCCCATTGACTTCAATGGAGTCCAGATTTCACCTTAACCTGTGAATAATGGGGGAAATGGAAACATTTTTCTTCTAAGCTCTTAGGGCAGAAACCTTACTTTGCGTGTAATACAATGGCTAATGCAGTGGTCCTGGCTCTGATTGGGGTCTTTGGTGGAACAGAGCTGGGCTTGGCAGAATTCAGGTTTTATTTTTTAATATCATTTTGATGGATAATATCAATGTTTATTTTAAAGTTTTTCAATTTTTTTTCTATTTACATTTTCAAAGTTGTAGGAAGTTATGAGGGGAATGAAATGAGGGGTGTCAGATAATTATTTAATGACAAGACAGATTCAAAAAAGCTTTTAACCACTAAAAATGGAAATATATACAAAGTAAATATCCTTAAACCAAATTCCAATAAGTTCTCAAGCAGCATTTTTCTTACTTTGCCTATATGTAAATTTTGATAGTCATCAATGGAAAAAAATTTTGGTTTGTATGGTGAAATGGACACATCAACATTTTACTGATCTGTATTTAAGCTTGGGAGAATTAGATTTTTAAGTCCTTTAACTGAATAAGATTTTTCAATTCAACTGACATTCTTATTCAATTGAATTGACTTGAAAGCTGTCATTTTTACCATGTGAATTCTCAACAGCCAAGATCAGATGAAATACAATAATTTTCTGGTTTTCAGTTTTTTTATTCACATATCAGTAGTGGTAGGACAGCATTTTTACTCAAATTCAGAACTTCTTCATGGTGAATACTTTGGGGAAAGGATTTCCTGCCAGCAGGCCAGTCTCTCTTCTTAACTCAGACCACATGGCTGGAAACTGATATTATATATATTAGAATAAAAGAAGATAAATTAATAAAAACAATCAACTTTTCACCTTCAGGAAACATTGAATTATCTTTATTTACCTCGCTCAAGCAGTCTTTGATTTTGTATCAGAAGTTTTAACATTGCACATCTTAACTATTCACAACGCCATGTATTTAATTATGCATTGCATTCTTTACTTGGGGTAATATAGCTGTAGCATTAGAAGGCAGCAAGCCATGCAATAAAATTAGGAATATATAGACAGCTTAAAAAACTTCCCTGATTTAACTCAGGTCATTGATCGTGGCCCTGCAATCTTCCAAGATTGTGAATGGCTGTCTTGAAGGGATTTTTAAAAACTTCCTGAAAAACCTCAAACTTCCCTGAATTGAAAAACAGATGGAACACAAGTCACATACAGTGTTTCACATTTAACAAGTTTATTATACCAGCACGTTGTTCTCTTGACGGTTGCTTTTGCATAAGCAAACATTTAGCTAACTGAAAACAAAGCCTTTTGGCTAAAAAGTGTATAGATTTCATTCTACTGTATACACCAATAATATGATGACTTTTCTATTAGTTTTCCCCTTTGGTAGTATAGATTTACATGCATTATTTCAAAAGGATTTACTTGTTGTGACCCTGTGAGACTTGTCTTTAATTATATATTACTGTAATAATGAAATGCAGAACTACAGAAATGTAATATTGAATTCCAAACACACACTTACAAAAACTTGGTAAAGCTTGCATTTACATTGCAAATATTTATTAGGAACTCAAGGGGAAAAATGCCCTAAAGTTGTGTGGCTTAAAAAAATAGAAAGCCAGGAAATTCCTAATTACAAATCACACTTTAAAAAGGAACAAAAAACATTTGAAATCTCGTCTGACTCTGACTTCTCTTAAATCCCTGTTGAGCATTGATGTACTGGGAGTATACCCAGAACTAGTTTCCATGAGACACAGCAGATACACATTCAGTGTGTCACCTCTCCAACTCTTGCCTCCTTTCATACAGCAAAATTGCTGTCGTTTTCATGAAAAATTGTTCCCTCCCCACAACCACAAGTTATGGAGGAAAGGTTTGTACCACCAAAATCTCCTAAACTAGCCAAGGCACAAGTCGACTGAGGCCAACAGAATTAATTGTGATTTTGGCTACATGCCCAAGCAGAAGAGTAAGAATCTTCCATCTTTTGTGCCCCAAATGAGCAATCCAGACCTTAGATCCAGATGCAGAGGAATACAGGTGCTGGGTAGTGGGTGGGGAGAGGAGGTGAATGGAACTTTAGTTCCAACCTCCCCCCAGCTCATAAGAATGGCCATACTGGGTCAGCCAATGGCCCATCTAGCCCTTCCAACAGTGGCCAATGCCAGGTGCGTCAGAGGGAATGAACAGAACAGTTAATCAAATGATCCATCCCCTGTCACCCATTCCCAGCTTCTGGCAAACAGACACTAGGGACAGCATCCCTGCTCATGCTGGACCTATCCTCCATTAATTTATCTAGTTGTTTTTTTTTTGGAACCCTGTTATAGTCTTGGACTTCACAACATCTCCTGGCAAAGAGTTCCACAGGTTGACCATGCGTTGTGTGAAGAAATACTTCCTTTTGTTCGTTTTAAACTTGCTGCCTACTAATTTCATTTAGCGACCCCTAGTTATTGTGTTATGAGTAAATAACACTTCATTTATTTTCTCCACACCAGTCATGATTTTATAAACCTCTATCATATCCCCCCTTAGTCATCTCTTTTCCAAGATGAAGAGTCCCTGTTGTCTTAATCTCTTCTCATTTGAAAGCTGTTCTATATCCCTAATAATTTGTTGCCTTTTTCTGTACGTTTTCCAATTTTAATATATCTTTTGTGAGATGGGTCGACCCAATCTGTATGAAGTATTCAAGATGGATTTATATAGAGCCGATATATTTTCTGTCTTATCTATTCTTTTCCTAATTCTTTCCAGTCTGTTAGCATTTCTGACTGCTGCTGCACATTGAGTGGATGTTTTCAGAGAACTATCCACAATAACTCCAAGATGTCTCTTGAGTGGTAACAACCAATTTAGATCCCATAATTTTATATGTAGAGTTGGGACTATGTTTTCCAATGTGCATTACTTTGCATTTATCAACAATGGATTTCATCTGATATTTTGTTGCCCAGTCACTCAGTTTTGAGAGACTCATCATCCAGTAGAGCTGAGTTTATGTATAGGTTGTTGTGATTTGCAGCAACTACAGAGAAAGAGGTATACAGAAAGGGAATAGTGTCTCAGACACGATCTAGCTGTTTGCAAACTTGGAGTTTCTAGGCCAAGTCTTGAGTTACAATTTTGATAAGCCAAGGAAATGATAGGAAACTATTCAAGAAGTGAAAAGCTATGTACTTAATTATCATGTCTCAGAAATGCCTTTTCTAGTTTTTGCTTTTTCCCCAGGCCAGAAGAAGAGCTCTGTGGAACTTGAAAGCTTGTCTTTCACCAGAGGAAGTTGGTTCCCCCATCTTGTCTCTCATATACCCTGGGACTAGCACACTTATGACACTGCAAACAATTATCTGATTTTTTTTTTTTTGAAAGCAAACAAACAGCAAAAGGCAATTCTGGGATTAGAATTTGCATAGAGAATTTCAGATGGCTTAATTTATTTTTGCTGAAGATAGGGCTATAAACATGTTTATAATGGAGAACTATTTTCAATCTTAAATGCAGAGAAAGACTAGCCTTTCAATAATTAATATCTAGAAGATCTAATTAATAACTACTACAGTATATTAAATATATTTTTTAATCAATGCTATAGAAATTCTTGCTTTCACAAAATTGTTTTAAGTTAACCAAAAAACCCCAACACAAAACCAAACCCACCGATAGCAATATGTGGACTTTGAAGGTATTTACAGAGTGAGCATATCCTCCTCTGTTCTAGGTGATAAGAGATAGCATAAGATAGAAGTCACAGCATAAAAACAAACATTTAGATCACTGGAAAAGACTGTTGAAATCAAGGATGAAATCCTGTCTCGACTGAAATGAACAGCAAAACTGCTATTGACTTCAATAGGGCCAGGATTTCACCACAGGAGAACATGGACTATATTTAAAAAAGAGAAAGTGAATAGTTGTATGAGAGACTTGAGGGAGGTGAAAAGAGTAAGGTCCTGATCCAAGTCACTGGGAGTCTTTCCTTTGGCTGAAATGGGTTTTAGATTAGACCAGGGGTAGGCAACCTATGGCACGGGTGCCGAAGGTGGCATGCAAGCTGATTTTCAGTGGCACTCACACTGCGCAAGTCCTGGCCACCAGTCCGGGGGCTCTGCATTTTAATTTAATTTTAAATGAAGCTTCTTAAACATTAAAAACCTTATTTACTTTATAAAATATAACTAACCATTGTTGTATGTAGACTTATAGAAAGAGACCTTCTAAAAACATTAAGATGTGTTACTGGCATGCAAAACCTTAAATTAGAATGAATAAATGAAGATTCGACACACCACTTCTGGAAGGTTGCCAACCCCTGGATTAGACCATAACACCTTAAAAAGGAGTAGCAGCAACCTTTATGAGAAGTGGAAATACAGCCAGAGAAATTCTGGGACAGAGAGAAGTGAAACAAAGCCAAGAAGGAAAGAGACAAACCACTCAAAGAGCTGTGAGCTGAGAAGAAAATATAGGATCAATAGACAGCAGCAAAAAACCCAAACGCAGTGGATTGCATTCAATTTTATTTGCCATTTATAAGTTCTCTAATGGTCAAAAATGTGTTTTGTGCAAAGCTTGAAGTGTTGCAATCTCACAAAGGGATATGCAAATTCATGCCCTGGTAAAAATGCTGCTGGAAAAAAGGAGAGAATAGTAATATTTTGAGAAAAAATAAACGGAGGTAATTATGCCTGAATTTAACGTATTTATGAGCAGCATGTCAAATAAAGAGTTCTGAATGTCGAAACTGAATGAGAATCTTAGATTATATCTTTCAGGTCTGTGATGATGTCTTTTAATATTAAAGGAAACAAGAGTTCTTTACAGAACTTTAGAGCCACATTCAGTGACTTTGAAGACACACACTGCACTGGAGTGCTACAGATGTGAACTCTCAGTGAGAGCTCACAAAGAAACAATGTCCACTCTTTGCCCAGTCTCACTGTGGGCTCCCCTCCACGCACTTCAGCAGAGAGAGACAAGGAATTAGCTTTGCAGAGTCATTCCATAAAGGGCTTTAATACATCATTATAAAAGGAAAACAGAATTGTCAAAAAGTAATGTTGATATCTGACACAGATTCTCAATCTTGTGTCCAACACAATCCACCAGAATTTCAAGCTAATCTATTATGCTACCTGATGGCAGACAGATGATCTCAGCATTTATGTCAAGGTGGGGTTGTGTGTTGTTTTGCTATACTTGAAGTCATCCCAAACCACAAGTGTCTGCCTTAAAACTATTAGCCTAGTGACTCTGCAAGGTCTGTTAAATATGGAAGGAACAATCCTGTTAACTGAACAGCCAAGTCTCTTTTCGTCCGTTTCCCTTTATGTGTGTCTTTCTAGAGCAGGGGTGGGCAAACTACAGCCCGCAGGTTGGATCCGGCCCAAGAGCTGTTTTAAGCCAGCCTGTGAGCTACAGCTGGGGAGTGGGAGAGGAGTCGCACCACGGGGCTCGGCCCCACTCTGGTACTTCTTCCGGGGTGCTAGGTTGGGGGTCAGACCACCTGGCATGGCCCTGCTCCAGCACTCCAGCCTGGGCGCTGGGTTGGGGGCTATGCCACACGGCTTGACCCCGCTCTGTCTCCTACATGCTCCAATGGCCCCCACCAGTGCTCCAATGAGAGCTGCAGGGGTAGTGCCTGTGGATGGGGCAGCGGGCAGAGCTGCCTGGCCATGCTCCACATAGGAGATGAAGGGACATACCCACTGCTTCAGGGAGCCGCTTACAGTAACCACCACTCGGAGCCTGCACCCCTCTGAGCCTTTCCCTTCACCCCAACTCCCTGCCCCAGCCCTGATCCCCCCTCCTGCTCTCCAAACCCCTTGATCCCCACCCGGAGCACGCTGCTACACCCCAAACCTCTGATCCATCCCCAGCCCCACCCCAGAGCCCTCGCCCCCTGTTGTAGCTTCCTACTCAGATTTGAACCTTAGCGTTCATAAACTGAGAAGCTAGCATGAACCCTCTAAGCTTAATTACTAGCTTAGATTTGATATCGCTGCCACCAGCCAGGAATTTCCAGGACCTGACTCCCTCGGGTCTCCTCAAAACGTTCCCTGGGGGGTGTCCCCAAAACTCAGATGCCCTGAGTCTTACAACAAAGGGAAACCTCCCCCCTTGTCTCCTCTTTACCCCATCCCAGGTTTCCCCTGGAAGATACAGCTTCAAGTCCTTGAAACACAAGCACCGAGAGATTAAGTATCTCTCCCCTCCCCTCTCCTTCTTCCCCTGAGGCTGTTCAGATCCACCCTCCGTAGATTTAACACAAAGAGAATTTCCCTTCCCTTCGTTCCTTAGCCTACCCAGAGAAAACTCAAACAAGTCTTAAAAAGAAAGCTTTATATGAAAAAAGAAAGAAAAACACATAAACAGTCTCTGTATCAAGTTGACAATACAGGGTCAATTGCTTAAAAGAAAATATGAACAAACAACCTTATTCAAAAAGAGATACAATTTAAACATCCCAGCAACTACACACATGTAAATACAAAAACCCCCAATAAAAGCCTATTGTTTTTGCTACCTTTGTACTTACAACTGGGAAACAGAAGATTAGAAGCTTGAAGATAGAAAGACCCCTTTCATAGCTGAGAGCCAGACAAAAGACAGAGCCAAACATTCCCTCCCTGAGCTTTGAAAAATCCGGTTTTCTGATTGGTCCTCTGGTCAGGTGTTTGGTTCCCTTTGTTAACCCTTTACAGGTAAAAGAAATGTTAACCCTTAGCTATCTGTTTATGACACCCCCTAACCCCAAGTTCTTGAGCATTCATGGCTCATCATACAATTTCTATTCCTTGATGTGGCCCTCAGGCCAAAAAGTTTGCCCACTCCTGTTCTAGAGCCAGTTGTATCTTGTAAAATTGCCATTTTGGATTTCAATTTACACTTTGCATCTGTTCTCAAACTTATGGAGACCCCTGATATTAAATGGGCTGAATGTCACTATTTTGACATTGGTGTAATTTATTAATTTTCATTACTGTATTTGCAATAAATGGTTTGCTTTTTTGAACTGCATTCTTGCCCCTCATCCCATCCATCTCAGCTTCACTTCTGAAATTTTGTTCAGCATGCACCTGAGCAATATTGTATTAGCTTTGTACCTTTGTGAAGCGGACAATGAATCAAAGATTTAAGCAAAGTTACAAAGGAGAAATTCTGAATGATATTTGGAACCTTTAAAACAATTTGCTTTTCATGTGTCACTTTGAGCTCAGTGCAGAGGCTACCCTTTCATAGTCAATCTCCACCAGCCATCTCTCAATATATTGCAAACAAGATTAAGCTTTTGTTACTTGCCTCAAAGTCAATCAGGGTCATCTGCAGCAGACAAGGATTGAAAGTGTTTCTTAACTTGCCCCGTATTCTTCAGTGATAAATGTTTGTTCCTTTTCAAATACTTTCCAAGTTTGAGAAAAATAATCTCTCAGCTCTTTTCACACTTTGGAGAAGGCTCATCTTCAATTCCCATTCACTTCAATTAGAGTTTTGCCTGAGTAAGGCTTGCAGAATTTTGAGGCTGTTTTTTTTGTTTTGTTTTTTTTACAATAGTAATTGATCTGGCTCATTAGGGTTACTTTAATTCATCCGTATCTACTTCTTGCATTTCTAGAGGTTGACCTTTTCCTTCCGCTATGACATGGATATTAGAACTCCTGTTTGTGACAGCTTTGATTTCCACCAGGTCACATGGCCTTGTAGTGTCACAGTGGCCATAACTTGGATGCTGTCTGTCACGTCCTCAGGAAGGATCCCTGGAAGAAGGTTATCTCCCACCAAGGCCTATTGTTCTCTTCTAATTGCTCTTCAGTCTGAAAGTATCCTTCCCAGCCAGTCATCTAGACAGAGTTTTTTGACTAGTGGCCATTCTCCAGATGTAAACACATTTGTAATACAGATATATAGTCAATATTCCTAACTTCAGATACAAAAAGGATACATGCATGCAAATAGGATAATTTTATGCAGTAAATGCTAACCTTTCCAATGATCTCACATGACCTATCTTGCATAAAATACCTCTTAGTTATGCCACAATCATATAATATCTCTATGAAGAATATGGGGTGCAATGTCACAGAGGTGTGCTAAACCCTACCCCTCTTTTGGAGATAGGCGTCTAAGGCCAGACTGCAAAAAGGCACTTAGCTTTGCTAGTAATCCACCTACTGGGGAAGAGATAGGCACCTGACTGCTCAAGTTGTGTGCAGGACCCACAACACAATAGCAGGAGGGGAGTGGGAGGATGATCTCCCTTATAATCTTGAGTCTAATGGTTATGGTACTCAACCAGAATGTGGGAGACGCCCAGTTCAAGTCTCCCCTACTCCTGAGGTGGAGAATAGATTTGAACAGGGACCTCCCACTTCCTAGGTGCATGCCCTAACCATTAGGTATAGTGCCTTTCTTATGCTCTCCCCCGCCTCTGGCCCAAGTATACTATTGTTTAAAGTGGAACAACTTCAATAGGCAAGACTGAGGGAGACCATCACCAGAATACTCTATAGCCTAGTGGTGAGGGCACTCCTCTGAGAGGTAGTGAATCTCAGTTCAAATCACTTCCCCTCAGACAGAGTGAGGAGTTGAATCGAGGCTACTCATATGGGAGACACCAAGCACTGGACTAGGGGTTCCCAAACTTGGTTCACGGCTTGTTCAGGGTAAGCCCCTGGCAGGTCATGAGATGCTTTGTTTAGAACCGCAGCCACTGAGAACTGCGAGTGGCTGTACCTCTGGACACTCAGGTAAACAAAGTGTTTCACAGCCTGCCAGGGGCTTATCCTGAACGAGCCATGAACCAAGTTTGGGAACCCCTGCACTGGACTAAAGGTTAAATGGGAGAGCCTGGTCCTCTTCCTCCTCTTCCCACCCCCACGCAGCTGTTGTGTGAACTTGCCTGATAGGACCTATCCAATAGGCATGCATAGAGCCTGCCTACCAGATCTAGCTCCCATACACCAGTTGGGCAGGCCGAATGCTTATCTGTCCTGGTTTGTGACTTGTTCTGGAGCTTAGGTAAGACATAGGCATCTGGACATCTATCACAAGGCACTAGGGTGCATATGCTGAGGCAGGAGATAGGCACCCAGATGCAAAGAAGAAGAGTGCAGTACTCATGCTCAAAGGAAAACAAACTTAGATGCCTACAGGGTTAGATGGCAGCTGAGTGGGAGGCCAGGTCTACACTGCGACTTTAAATCGGTTTAATGGCTGATATACCGATTTAACGCTGTATCCGTTCACACGACGTCGTCCTTAATATCGAGTTAACCGCCTCCTTAAATCGATTTCGGAACTCCTCCCAAACGAGAGGAGTAGCGCTAAAATCGATAGTGATAACTCGGATT
>NC_133770.1:115828889-115972268 GCF_003597395.2 Chelonoidis abingdonii
TCGTTTTCAAGGCTTTCTGATGCGCAGCCTCCAGTTGCTCTTCTAATCGCCCTGGTCTCTGGCTGCTCGTACTCAGCGGCCAGGTGATTTGCTCAGCTCCCACCCAGCCATAAATGTCTCCCTAGTCTCACAAAGATTGTGGAGCACACCAGCAAGCAGCAATAGCAAGCGGGACACTGTTTGGCTGAGGTCTGAGCGAGTAAGTAATGATCGCCAGCGACCCTTTAACGGCCAAATGCCACATTCCACCACCATCCGGCACTTGCTCAGCCCTGTTAGTTGAACAGCTCCTGACCACTGTCAGGCTGCAGTTTTATGGCTTCATGAGCCATGGCATCAAGGGTACGCTGGGTCCCCCAGGATAACTATAGGCATTTGAACATTCCAACGGTTATTTCTGGTCTGGGAAGTATTCCTTGCTCAGCCATTTAAAACAGACTAGTGCTCCTGAAGACGCGACGTCATGAACCCTTCCTGCCATCCCACGTGGATGTGAGTGAAACGTCCCTTGTGGTCCACCAGTGCTTGCAGCACCATTGAAAAGTACCCTTGCGTTCACGTACTGGTGCCCTGGTGTTCTGGGGCCAAGATAGGGATATGGGTTCCATCTATGGCCCCACCACAGTTCGGAAAACCCATTGCAGCAAAGCCATCCAATATCACCTGCAGTTTCCCAGAGTCACAACCTTTCGTTAGCAGCAGTTAAACGATTGCTTTGGCCTTGCATCATCTGCAGCCCCACAGTAGATTTGCCACTCCAAATTGATTCCGACTGACCGGTAGCTGTCTGCTTGCAAGCTTCCAGAGGGCTATGCCACTCGCTTCTCACTGTGAGGCGCTGCTCTCATGTTTGTATTACGGCGTTTCAGGGCAGGGGAAAGCATGTCACAAGTTAAGAAAGTGCTCTTACGCATGCGAAAGTTTCCGCAGCCACTGCGATCGTCCCACACGTCAAAACAATGCGGTCCCACCAGTCTGTGCTTTGTTTCCGTGCCCAAATTCGGCGTTCATGGGTAGTAGATGCCCCGTTAATAGCAGTAGCTCAAAACGCTGGGGTCAGCGGTTATGAGAATTTTCTGCCTCCATCTTCGTCATCGCTGTCCTCGCCGGCTCAGCAATACTGCCTCCTCCTCCCTCCTCCTGTTTGCAGTTCATTGTTCAGTATAGTCAGCACGAGAGTACGCGAGGTGTTGACAACGGTCAGGATACCGTTTGTGATCTCAGGGTCCATGATTGCTGTGCTATGGCGTTTGTGCCAATGCACTCCGCGAAAAACGCGCCAAAGGGTTGTCTGCTGCCTCACAAGGGAGGGTGAGGCTGTACCAGCACCACCCGGGGCAATGTTTTCTGCCCCATCAGGCACTGTGCTCTCAACCCGGAAGTGGGAACTATGGGATAGCTGAGAACAGCTACCACAGTGCACCGCTCCTGAAATCGATGGTAGCCTTGGACCATGACGCAAGCAATCGATTTTGTGATCGCATTTGGACATTGTGGACGCGCAAAACCGATTTTATAACATCGGTTTCGTAATATCGGTTTAAACTACTTCGAAATAATCGTGCAGTGTAGACGTACCCGGAGACTGTGAATCTCAGTGGTACCTAAAAACAGGACATGGGCATTTAACTACTTTCATGAATCCCACCCAGTGTTCATAAAGCCTTTGTTTGAATTTCAAATGGCTGCTGGGTTTGACCATGTTCACCAGCCACCCGCCCCCACCCCACCCCTGCCCATTTTTGGACAAAAGTCTGGGGAACAGCTTTTGGTTATACAAAAACCCACACTCACATGTGAACAAAGGGTATTCAGTTTGTTGCCGTATGCTACCTGCCCAGGTCTTGTGAGGCCACCCATACAGCTAGAATAGGTTCACTCAGGTAGGGCCAAAGCACACAACCCAGTTTTTCTTCCAGCATTTAAACTTTGATCCTGCTAAGACACCTGCTTAATTTTGTGCTCTGCGACTGGTTCTATCGGCTTCAGTAGGACTACTCAATGCATAAAGTTAAGCACATGTGTAATTCTTTGGAGAACTGAGACCTTAAAGTGCAGGACTTAGCTGCTGGATATAAAATGGAAGGAAGAGCCAAGGAAGTGTCACTGATAGTAGAGAAATACTGCTTCCAGTTTGTGAGGAGACTGAATGGCACAGCTTGACCACTGGAAACATTGTGTTTTACTTTTTTCTTCAAACGCTGGAAGAGGGAAAGACTTGGCAAAATTAAACCCCAGAAAGGAAGAACTCTGTATTTCTGTTTGTCCATCTGGTTAGAATAAGAGTGAAAGAATGCAATATTCACTATTAGATATTGGGCTTTTCAAAACGTTTGTCATCCAGTCAGGGTATGGAAGCAATACCATTTGATTTATGTAACCAAACACACTATCATTAGTCAAAACAAACAGCTCAGACAATTCAGAGGCTGAAATTGGCTTGCATAAATTCCATGAGCAATTATAAATAGCAAATACATTAATAAGAATCAAAATATGTTTGCAAGCAATTTGTGAATTGAAAATAGGCTAAAAGTAAACAGAATGTTTCTTGCAACAAAATGATTTGACCAAATCTACGTATTAGTGCTCCCTCCATTGCCCACACTTTCATCCCTAAGGGTCAAGCTCCACCCTCAGTTACACCCAGGAAACCCAATAGACTTTAATAGGGGTGAATGGGTGAAAATGAGGACAGAATACATGACCCTTCCTCCCCCATTGTTGCAGCCAGGTTTCCGACATGGATATCCATTTGCAAGCTTTTAGGGAATATAGCTGAAGTCCAGTTGGGCCAAGTCCGGGGCTGAGTAATCTGATGAAGCTGCTTCTCTGATTCTCTCTTTGCAGTCTCCATATCTGCTGATATGGCTCATGGCAGTTTTGGTTTCTGCTTCTTTCCACGCACCTCCGCCCCCACAAATACTTGAGTTTCCTTTGCCATTTTCAGCTGGTGATTGCCTTATGATATAACCTGAACTCTTGAGCTAAATCAAGTGTTAAAAAAAAATTGTAATATAAAGTGCCTTTAAAAGAAAAAGCAGTTTTCTAGCAAGTTGATATTTAGTATCCTCACCGTGCCATGCCTGTCAGTATACTCACTTACGGGGTTATAATTTACCCTCTCAAAAAGAAAATTAAAATTAAACAATGAGATATTTCTTTGAGGAATCCACTGAATGCAGAAAACAAACAAACACACACCACAAGGCTTGTTTGTACTGCTGCTTTGATGCAGGGCAAAGGAGATGACGTGCATCCCTTCCGCCTCCCTCCACCTCTCAAATGCCTCCACTGAGCTCCAGAGAAGTGCACTCTGAATATAATAATGAATCCCAGTGGAGAGACTCATCAGGTTTTCTAATGAAAAAGTTGCCTGGCTCAGCTGGCTGAGCCACAACAGCACAGGTTTAAGTCTCTTATCTGCTCTAGCTTAGACTAGCTCATTTAACCCTGCAACAGGGCCTGAGCTTGGAACCCCACCCCCCATGCATGGAATGAGAAATCAGTGTGGCTACAGGACTTGTGCTTAAGGGATATAGGCAAGATTAAGGAGGCAGCACTGAGCCTAGGAAATAAAGGTTCACAAATGTCAGAGTTCTAGTCTACAACTGGAACTGTCACCATGTGTACAGCCCAGTCCTACCCCCAACAGAAGTCATTAGCCAAACTCCCACTGACTTCAACAGGAGGAAGACAAGGTCCTTAATAGAAGGCATGGAAACAAATTTCAAAGAGATGCAGACAAAATGGATCAAACCTAAGCTCTATATTCTGGGGGACTTCTACTTTCCCTTCACCTCAGGCAGTCATTAGGCACTAGTGTGTTCATTCTCAGGCTGAAAAATGCTGTGTGCTAATTCAGAATTAGATGCCTTCAAGATTTATCTGACAGCAGCAACACAGAATGAAAAATAAAAGAACAGAGCCCTTGTCTATATATTAAAATTCTACCTCTTTCACTTTGTCACCAACTGCCACTATGAAGTTTTACATAATTTAGCACAGGGGGAATCCATGGGTATTATCCTCTTTTACCTGGTTTCTGAAATAACTAAGACGACAGCTTTGAATATTGACAGAGTTGCCAACAGAAGCCTGATTAATTGCTCAGGGACATCCATCTTTACTCATTACTCTCCAAAATTGCCCTGTCAGAGCAACAAACGTTTCTTGCACAGAGGGTTTATAGAATCATACTGAGCTAGAACCAATGGGCTGTCTGCTCAGTTTATGACTTGTATTATTTGCAAGGCTTTTCCTACAAGGAACCAAAAAAAAAAAAAAATCACTGTCAGAGACGAGGATAATGACAGGTTGCCAAACCTACTGTACTGATTAGAGGGAGGATAGAAGGGAGGTGGAAAGATAGGAATTGGATCTCCTGAAGACTTTTCACTGCTATGGAAATTCTACCGTCACAGCTGCTACACAGATAAAAAGGCTCCTCATTTACTACTTCTATTACAAAAAGAAATCATTTGTAATTTCAAACAGTAATATAAACCAATCAGTATCACAGTATGTTCTGAAATATAGTCAGCATAAGAGGAATTAAGGAGGACAATTTAACTCAAATGGAAAAAAGCATTCAGTGGGGGGAGGGGACACCTACATTTTCATTACATTTACTTTTATAAATGAGTAAACTCAGAAAGGAGACCTAACAGAGAAAAGTAGAGATCAGCCACTGGCTAACCCCTGCTCACTTTAGGCCTGGTCTACACTGGGGGGTGGAGAGAGAGAAAAAAAAAAAAATGATCTAAGATACGCAACTTCAGCGACAAGAATAGCATAGCTGATGTCAACATTGACTTCAATTGACTTACTTTGCGTCCTCACAGCACGGGATTGACAGCTTCCGCTTCCGCCTCTTGCCCTGGTGGAGTTCTGGAGTCGACGGGGAGTGCATTTGAGGATCGATGTATCGCGTCTAGATGAGATGTGATACATCGATCACTATCCACCGATCTAGCAGGCAGTGTAGACATACCCTTAGTCACTGGACAAGTCCCATTGGCTTCAATGGCTTGCATCTATATGAAATTGTTTTGGGAAGTGTCCCAACTTTGTAGCTCCACTGGAGGTAGCAGCAGTGAGAGGGCAGGTGCTTCTGTCACAGTGTAACCTAATCCTGATCAAAACAGGTCTAGACAGCACTTGTATTGACACACCAGTGCATTGCTTACATTAGTGCTCTCACTATTGTGACCAGGAAGAGAAGTGCATCAGTATAGTGCCGTGCTAGGAGTTTGCCTTAAGAATTCAAACACAGGCAAGGTGAATGGGACCACTCATCTGAGAAGTAAGATTTGGCCCTGCACAGATAAAGACATCCAACAACAGTATAACACTTCATTTGAAATGTTTACAGAGGGAGGAAAAACCCTTACAAAACATGAAATAAAGGCAGTTCTTCATATGACTCTGCTCAGTTCAATTTAGAGTTTAAAAGTGTAAAATGAGGCTAGTTCTTCTTACGATTTTACAGAGAACCATCCGGCAATGTCTGACATTTAGGATTCAGTTCTCCGAGGAGCAAATCCTGATGGATGCTTTATAACCTATGAAGGCTTTTTTTCTCCGCTCAAGCTTGCTTCTTTGAGCAGAGGCAGCAGCCCAGAGAGGCATTCTGAGGAACAGCTGAAGCTTTGAAATGCTCCAGTCCTCACCCTGCCACCACACTGCTGGAACGGTGTCAAAAGGCCCATCTTGCCTCACTCTCATGAGGTCTTTGAAAACAATGAATATTAGTGCAATATTGAAATTGTGGATGTTCATGCCATCATTTTTAAATGGAGTCACTGTTTATTTTCTTTTCTTTAAGCAAAGAAAGTAATAAAAGTCTCCATTAAGGCCCACTGAATGGCCGTTTAACACAAAACAAGATAATGTTTTTTTAAAAAAAAGCTCTGTAAGCTCAGAACAGTCTGAAATGTCTAAGCCTGTCCCTCACTCAGGCAAATTTTCTACTGAAGTAAATGGAAGGCATGTGATTAAGGAGAGCAGCCCCAGCGCCCACGTATAATGGTAGTGCGGCATCCTTTTCAGATTTCATACTGAAGATACGTTAGGCTGAAAGTAAAGAGGCAAGGCAGCCCTACCAAATGCAGTGACTGAGTAAGTCACTGTAGAAGGAACTACTGAGAACAAGCAGCAGCCTAGCAATCAGAAAAATATTGAGGTTCCCAGATGATAGTTACTGACAAACGTCCAATGAGAGTCTCATACCTAAAAGCAAAGTCTCCATTTGTCTATTTTATTTGTAAACTAGAAATTTGGGGTTATTTTTGGTTGATTATGTTAGCTATGTTTGATACACATTCAATTTAAAAAAAAAAATAAAGTAGTAAGAATTGCCGGTGGAGTCAGTGGCTAGAACTGATCCTGACATTTGTACAGCCTTTTGAAACCCCTACCCTTGTTATAGGATTGGTGGTGCCAGGAAATGAAGGTTTGTGTCCTATCAGCCACTACAATATAAAATATTAATTGCATTTACATATATTAAATAGTAATATAAAAACTCAAAACAAGAAAGCAGAAGTGAAACACTCCACTTTGATTTGAGTCATTGTGTAATTTATTCATCAGAAATTCTGCTGAAATCAACACATTCCTGTGAAACACTTCCATTTCAGGAAAATGCCATTTTCCAATAGAAAACTGTTCTATTAAAAAGTTTGATTAGGTTGGCTGCAGAGTCCCCCAGGTCTGAGGATGTACAAAATGAAGGGGTGTTGTGTGGAGAGGTTAGGGATATTTTGTGGGAATTATGTGCCAAGAGGAAACAGACACAGGAAAGAGACTCCCCAAGAGAGGATGGAGAGAAATGTCAACTTGGAGCAAAGGGAGAGAAACTGTGACAGATGAGGGAGTGAGGAGGCAGAAATGGAAGAGGGTAGGAAGAGCGTGAGCTAAGTGATCCAAGAAGATTGTGAAGACCATAAGAGAAGAGGGGGAGACCGTCACAGAGACTTGAGAGGGACCCAAGGAAGTAGAGGGAGACAGATTCCATGAAGTAAGTGGAGAAAAGGGAGGGCATCAAGAACATTAGAAGCGGCAAATTCCAGGGACAACCAGGGGAATGGGGAAAATGAGGGACTGAACTGGAGAAGGAGATATGAAGGAATAAGAAGGGAAAGGATAAATAAGGAAAAGAGGCAGAAAACAAAAGTGAAGAAAAAAGGAGAATAAAATCAAGGCCAACAAAAACTAATTATTTTATGCAAAGATGAGTGCCAAAGCATTACAAAAACCCACTCAGTCTGATTATATCTATATTTGGCAATGTTGGGAAATATAAATATGCAGGCTGACAGAACTGGCTGTGAATGAGAGCTGACAGGGAATAGCTTGTCTTGGTTTAACAGTTTGGGGGCGGGGGATTAGCTTTGTTTTTCAGTGTTGTTTCTGCCTTTCATAGATTTATAAGCTCTGAAGCACTGCACTCTGGTGAGTAAGTGCAGAATTTGGCCCGCTATGTTTCTATAGGAATCTGATAAAAGCATCTTGGGGGACAGTGATAGAATGCATCCCTGCATTCACACCCACCACACTTTTTTAAGATTTGTACAAGGTATGCCTTGTGGGGTATTATATGACAACTCAACTTGTAATATCATGGAAAATGTATATAGCAGCATTATGTGTAAAGTTATAAGCTGCCCCCGTATGATGTTAAAAATACACGTTCAGTCTCCCGTAGCACCTAACTGGTCAGACAGACCTGTCTCGAACAACAACAACAACAAAAAAAAAAGTGTTTACACCTTAATTTGCATTTAAGCAGTAACCAAAGTCAAACAGGATGGAGGGAGAGAGGAAACAAAAGGAAATTTGCATGTGAGCTTAAACAAGTGAAACACACAGCAGGGAACATCCTTCCACATAGATTCTTTGTCTTTTGGTTGTCAGATAGAAATGCTTTTCAAGATGGGGACAAACTATAAAAAGGAAAGTGAACACCCCAAGACAACCCCTCTCTTCCATGTCCATCTCACTCTTTGCACTTGAAAAGACAAAAAACAGCCACCATTGGATTCTGGGGGACATGGGAGGGGGTCCTGATTTCAAGAGTTTGATCAGCAACGCTGCTGGAAGCATGTGGTGAGAAACATTGCTTGAATCTAATATAATTTGTTAAGCTAGGTACTAGAAAGCATTTTTCATCTTTATTTTTCTTGTTACCTGTAGCGAGGCGGTGGGATACCCCACAGCCCCGCTGAGGGACGAACCTCCCCTAACACTCACATGGGCGGAGTCACTGGGTCCTGTGCCTGCCCCTCAGAGGTCACAGCACAGATCCAGAAGTATAAAAGCTCACCGGCAGAGTTCAGTTGGGAACCAGCCACTGGAGAGACCAGACGTTCGCGACCGAGCTCCCTCTGGGGAGACAGAGGAAGGCTGCGGCCGGCCTAAGGTCGCACCAGGCCAGCAGAGCCTGCCTCCTGCCAGCTACCCCAAGGAGGCGCCGAGCCTACCGTCCGCTACTGCCTGGAGGAATCGATGGTGTTCAAGGTTGCCGGCGACGCTACCCTGACTCAGGTACCCTTTGAGGGGAAGAGTGGAAGTAGCCCAGGGACAGTCGACCCCAGTCTGGCTGCAACACTGCCAGAGCCTATGTCAGTGTGTTGCGGCCAGGATCCCCACTGACAGCAGCGAGTTTCTGCCACTGCTAGGGCCCCGGGCTGGGATGCAGTGGAGTGGGAGGGCCTGTGTCCCCTCCTGCCACCCATTCCTTGGGTGAC
Source organism: Chelonoidis abingdonii (assembly GCF_003597395.2). Classification (NCBI taxonomy): domain Eukaryota; kingdom Metazoa; phylum Chordata; order Testudines; family Testudinidae; genus Chelonoidis; species Chelonoidis abingdonii. Next base: position 115,837,640 of record NC_133770.1, read on the forward strand.
AGACTCCCCCTTCTCCCTGGCCTGGAGAGGCTAGGACCTCCTGCTAACTGACTATCGATTCAGCTCCTGCTGAAAGGCCCGAGTCCCTGACAGTGTGATTGCTGCTCCGACCTGACCAAAGGCCTGGGTCATGCTTTGCTATTGAACTACCGACTCCGCCCCTGCCTAAGGGCCTGAGTCTGACTGTTTGCTGGCTGCCCCGCCCTGACCTAGGCTGCCATTTGACTATCGACTCAGCCCCGCTCTAAGGGCCTGAGCCCCTAATCAAGTGTGCGTTATTTCCCATGACCGCAGAGCCCACGGATGGCAAGCTAGAGCGAGGCGGTGGGATACCCCACTGCCCTGCTGAGGAATGAACTGCAGCAAAGCTGTACTACATTACCATTTGACTTTTATATCTCATTGCTTGTACTCATTTAAAATCTCTTTGCAGTTAACACATACAGTGGATTAGATAAAACCAGTTTAAGTGAAAGTTTCTGGGTAACTCATTTAAGATAATAAGCTAGTGTATATTGATTCCTTTAAGGAATTATGGACTTTGTATTCAGACTGTTCAGGAGAGGGCTGTGCAGTACGATATACACATTTTTGGGGAAAATACAGACCTGAGAGTGTATTGGAGTCCCCCTGCAGAAGTAACCAAGGCTGGTAAAAGCCAGAGTGCAAACCAAGTATGGCTGGCAGGTTGCAGCTGCAGACAGACACTCAGGGTGAGGGTTGCTTGAGAGGCCTAGGTGGGCACTACTACATCAAAGCATTGTAAGGCACCCAAGGTTGGAGTTCCCTCCTTGCCACTGTTCCACATTTTCTAACATCCTCCACACTTCAAAGTGGCCAGCTATTGGACTGATCATTTTACTTGCAAACTGAGCACATTTAATCCAGAATTCAAGTCTAAAGAAAAACGTAGGGCCCCAGGAGGCCAATATTACACATTAGAATTGCACTTGGAGAAGCTATATTATTACACATTGCAACAAGTTGTGTGTTTTCCTAACACCTCATTAAGGAACTGAAAGAAGAAGAGGTGAACTTTGAGCTGAACTAGCTGTCACTTACAAGATTAAAACAAGAGAAAGTATTCATATTACTTCCTTATTTTCAAAGGACCTTTCAGTCTCATGCCACCACTGTGAGAGATGCATATTTTTATTGCAAAATGCAGACAACAATGTAACCACAGAAAATGCAAAAACTCAGTGTTTTAATCTAGTACTTTTTTTAAATCCAGTTTCTCTGGATAAATAAAGCTCTTGTTTAAGCTTTTATTATGGCTCTAATATAAGATGGTGGCTTGCCCGATTTAACAGAAACCCAATTTCCTTTGAAAGTGCTTGCACCCTTGGTGCCACATGAGCCAGGATTTCCTCAACCACTGAATATGAAACAAAGTGGTACTTGCAGGAGGAGCACTGGACTGGCAACATAAGGGCAAAATGAAAACAGGTCATAGCTGATGCCACAGTATGAGAGAGTACACACCCATAACTGTTTTGAATGACTGTGAGATAGCAAACAGCTTGAGAACAGCCACTCTGGCAAACATCTAGATCTATTAATCTCCTTGATGTTTGCAAATACATCAAAAAAGATTGTTGTATGGCAGTTGCTTCTATGTGATGGGCACTATATCTCATTGAGAGACTGTCAAGGGGTTTAATACTCACTGCAGGGGTTCCTCTTTGTGGCTCATCTGAGGATTAGCTCTCAACCAGTCAGATGCCCCTCCTTTGGTTGTTTGTCCCATGGTCTCTCTCTGGACCCAGGTTGCTCCCGCTTCAAAGGCCAAGTCACTACAGTCCTCCCTTTCTGGGATAAGAGAGTCCCTCAGGACAAACTGTCCCAGGCAGTCCTCTGATCCACTGCTCAGACTGTCACTTTTCCCAGAGGCTGGTAGGGGACCCTGGGCCTGCCCACTACTAGTTTACAACCCAGAGACCCTATGCCCAGCAATCACGATCTGCTCAAGCTTGGACCTGGTTGCTGTTTTCCTGGGCTCTTTTCTATCTCTTTCCTATTTTGTAGCCCCTCTCTGAGTTACCACTGGAGCTTCCTCTACTCCCTGTGGCTACTTCACCCCATGGGTGCTTGCCAGAGTCTGTAGCCCAAAGCAAGATCCTAGAGCTTAGTGTCCCCCTAGACCTCCTCTTTCTACCTAGCCAACTCCCCTCCTCTCTAAGGAATGACTGCAGAGCTCTTCACTGCAGCCCTCTTACCATCAACTTCCTCTCTTTATAACCTATTGCCACAGGCTTCACCAGCCATTAGGCCTTAACAGATCTTGGCTCCCCTCCCTGGGCAGCCTGTAGGTTAATTGGCCTATTTTACCTGTTCAGGACTTGTGTGGTGTAGTGTAGACACCCCATTAGAGAGAGAGACAGTCACGTAGGAACCGGACTCTTCTGCCAGCTCTAGACCTTAATAGTAGAGCTAGTCAAATTTTTCCTACAGATTATTTTAAATCAAAACTGAAGGGTTTTTGCAGGAAAATGTTAATTCAGACAAAAAATTTTGACAAGAAACACTGAAACAAAAATTGTAATTTCAAAAAACATTTCTAAATTAAATGCCAATATTTGTTTTGACAAAAATGCAAGGAAATATTTTTGCTCATTTTGAAATGTTGGTTTAAAACAAGTTGTGTTTTATTTAGGCCAAATGGCATTTGGTTTTTTTAAAAAAATTCTTATTCTAAATTATTCAGAACTTTATTCTGTGATTTCCACACACACCCGCCAACACCATATTATGCTTTTCTGCACTGATACAGAACAGAAACTCAGCTTCAAAATGTCATTCCCAGAGTCCAACAGGTTTATTTAAAAATCAAGAAGGGTTATGAGAAGAAGAACACAGGCTCTTTGTTAGGGTTTAGTTATGCCAGTACTACTGAAACCCACCAGTCAGTGTGGGTCATTCATCCCATACTGCACCTGATCCACAGAAGAAGAAAGTCTATTAACCCCCACAGCTATTGAGCTTGGCTCTTTAGCTCAAGATCAGGAAACTCCCAACTTTAGAGTGCTGGGCCCCCAGTTCAATCCACAGCACTGGCCAAAATAGACCCTATCATACTTGCACCTCAGATTTCTCAGTCTGTCAACCTCCAGCCAGAGGGCTCCATGCCAGCACATAAGTTTCCTACCAGTCTTCTGTTGTACTGGAGACAGGACATAATCAAAGCTGGAGAAAACTGCAAGCAACATTGGACCAAGGTCCCTGAGCTGAGGGGTATGAAGGTAGGCAACTTCTAGACAGGGGTTAGAGCACAGGTAGATGACTATTATGCAAGATTAGGTGCCCAGAGGGCTTGTGGGAAGGGATTGGTGAACCATCATTAAAGATTTTGTCACTGAATTTTAGTAAAAAAAAGTCATGGACAGGTCGCAGGCAATAAACAAAAATTCACAGGAGCCTTGACCTGTCTGACTTATTAAAAATCACTGGGGTGGGGTGGTAAGAAGGGTTAAGCATGGGGAGGGGACTGGCAGCCAGATCCCTACTGTAGGGGCTGGGGAGACTGACATTCTGAGCCCCACAGCTGGGGGAGGCACAGCCCTGGCTTCAGCCCCAGCCACATGGCCCCGGCTCCGGCTGCAGCCACTGACAGCTAAAGCCAAAGAAGTCACAACGGTCTGGTAGAGTCCTGGAATCCATGACCTCCAGGGCTAAATTGTATCCTTCGCTATCATCTATAGACTGTTACTGATCGTGGGTGTGCACATTCTTTGCAGTCACAATGGGTTAGTAAACTGTGAGAAGCTAACTTGGCATCCACCCTATCCCTCAGGGTGTGGTAGCTTCCTTGCCATACAGCAGGACTACAGCATGGCTGCGGGGGTGTTAATGTGTGAACAAGCAGCATGTGAAATAGAAAGTTCACAGCTGATGCTGAGTTAGATCTCTAGTATGAAACCCTCAGCGTCTCTTGAAAAGCATCCTTTCCTAGCCTCTGTCCACCTCTTCCCTAACATATAGTCCTCATGATCTCAGCCAGAATTGATTGGAAGCAAGATGTCTCCTTCCTCCTGCATCTTTTATCCCCTTTTATCCACAGTCTGCTCAATATTAATGGATCTTATTATTAAATCAACAGAATGTTTTAATTGACTAAAGTCCATACAACTGGATCTGTTTGAAATACTTCTGGACTCTAGCCAGATATTTTTCCCAGCTGTAAACATTCCTACTGGTATGATGTTACATCCGAGAAAGAACTCCTCCACGATGACCACTCATCATGTTACGGTGTTTCTCATAAATTCTACCTTCCAAAGATGGTACTTTGGGGAGTTGCAGAAAAGGATGGCAGTGTCCATGGTTGGCAGAGTGTTTAATAGGCTTGTGCATCTCCAAATATCTGCCATGTGCAGCTACTCCAACCAGTATTTCTCTAACAGGGTATGTCCTAAGACTGAAACTTTGGAGGAGGTGCTCGTTCATCAGGTCTTCATTTGATAGTTTCCAAAAAGAAAAGAAAGATTCTTTGTTTTCCTTCTGAATTTCACCACTCTCACCACATTTTAAGACACAGTCAGGCTCTTACTTTCTAGTTAGTGGGTATCAGCATTGTACATAATGTTCACTGTTATAATGTGCCTACTCAATAAAATTATGCTCATATTATGTGACAGGCATGTTCCATTAGAACATCTACTATAATTAGATCCACACCCCCCCGGAAGGCACAATAAAAGTCAAAATGATCAAACCAAATGCTTACAGGTAATCTATCCACAAACAACCTCAGAGGATGTCAAAACATGCATTTAAAGCACAGTGGTTGCCAAAAGCAATGATATCCTGAGTCTTGAATGAAAATATAAAGCTGATAGAGGCAATCCTGGGATCGTGAAACAGGGAAACTGAGTAATTGATTTTAATTCTAGAGTAGATGGGAACCTTGATCCAGAAAGTCTTTTGGACTGAACTTTCAGAAACTCTATATTTGAGTCTGCAGGCAGGCACAGGCAATATTGCAGGCCCAAGTGAAAGGATTTAGATATCCAACTACCTGCTCTGAGAGAACATTTGTGCTGACAAATTAGTTAGCTAGCTATATTTTAGTCATTAAGATCAGAGGCTGGTTTGAGACTCTTAAGAATGTGGCCCTGATTGTGTGCATGCGTCTGAATGAGACAGCTTGCTGTGTACTTCCCCAAAATGGGGAAAGCAGAGCTGTCAAATGGCTGAATAATGCTATTTCTCTTTTACCTTTCTATTTCTGCTCTGACATTCCCAGTCCCACATTTAACTCATCTGTTAGTTACAGACTTGCTTAGGCATCAAGGAGACAAGGTGCAACCTTCAGTTTTTTGGATTTTTGTTTTTTCCCCCCACTATTATTAAAAAGCCAATCTGATGTCAACAAGTAAGCATAAACCTTGTCAAAATAAATCCCTCTCACATGCACACAAAACAGGATGACGACAACTCATTGCCTTTGGCAACAGGGCATCATGTGTTGCAGAACAGGTAGGTGGAATTCGGATTTGGCAGTGACTTCAGGACTTTTACTTGTTAAGGCAGCAAGGGCTCCTGGGTCATCTTGTTCCCATTACTAGTAGGTCATAGTGTCCTCTAGAATGTGTTGTAAATAAGCCATGGAAGGAGGAAAAGGGAGCCTATGAAGGGGAAAATATTCTATTCCTACATTAAAAAAATCCAGGCATTTGCCGCTACCAAAAATAGACAATGCACTGTGTGAAGAACAAACATTACAACCTTTGTGATAAAGTTCACAAGCTACAAAAGCCTAATAAAAATCCCCTGTAAGACAGAAGAGTCAAAACTGAAGCTAAGATTATAAATCATGGATTCACATTGCTGTAAAACTCTACCATCTAAGAGCAAAAATGTTAAGAGGTGAAAATGGAGGCCCACATACACAACTTATCTTGCACACTTGTGTATGTGCACAGAAATATGTGCAAATATCTGATGTAAGGGCATACAAGATGATTTGAGCACATACATTTAGACAGATGTTTTGTATGAGCAAGCAGGCTTCAATTTTTCACAAAATTTAGCTACCAATGAGCTCCAGCCTTTGGTGCTATGAGCTCAGAATCCTTTATAGACAGATAACTCCCTCAGACAAAAGACATTTCCTACATATTATTACACACAGATTACTATGACATAGAATATTAGAGTACTCTGAGTATGGCTAGTGGTTTACATATCTCTCTGGTGAACAACCATCTTACGATCAACCACTTTTTACTTATCAGAAGGGTAGTCCTGTTAGTCTGGATCTGTGAAAGCAGCAAAGAATCCTGTGGCACAGTCCAATACGTCTGTTAGTCTATAAGGTGCCACAGGATTCTTTGCTGCTTTTTACTTTTTCATTTCAAAGAGAAAATTGGCTGATATTCTAACATTGCAGTGTTTAAGGCTGAGAAGGCACTTCCATTCTAATCCCCTATTTTCAATCACTTCTGTGTTCCAGAAATGGCATCCTGATGACTGAAGTTAATTTAATTTCATGCAGCCATTCTAATTTTTGCAGAATAATGATGACACTCCTCATGTTTGGCTAACACTGCTGTATTAATTTCTCCCTATTTCCATTTTATTTTGAAGTAAATTTTATAGTGGGTTCTATTATGGTTCAGCACAGGGCTGCCTGGGGGCGGGCGCAAGAGGGGAATTTGCCCCAGGCCCCGCAGGGGCCCCCAGAGAGTTTTTCAGGGCCCCTGGAACGGGGTCCTTCACTCGCTGGGGGTGGGCACACCTTCTTCCGCTCCCGGTCTTCGCCGGCCGGGGAGTCCTTCCGCTCTGGGGCGGAAGGACCCCTTGCCAGCGAATTACTGCCGAAGCAGGACCTGCCGCCGAAGTGCAACCCGGTCTTCAGCGGCAGGGGGCCCTTCCGTTCCGGGACCCAGTGCTGAAGTGCCCCGAAGACCCATGGCAGGGGCCCCCGGCCAGCAAATTACTGCCAAAGACCGGGCTGCACTTTGGCGGTGGGTCACTGGCGGGAGGCCCCCGCCGCTTGTCTTCGGGGCACTTCTGGGCTGGATCCCGGAACAGAAGGGCCCCCCGCCGCTGAACAGGGCCGGCTTTAGACATTTCGCCACGCAGGGGGCGCTCTGCCGCTTGCCAGTCCCGTGGCTCCAGTGGATCTCCCGCAGGTGTGGCTGCGAATGCTCCACCGGAGCCGCAGGACCAGTGGACCCTCCGCAGGCATGCCTGCGGGAGGTCCACTGGAGCCGCCTGCCGCAGACGGCCCCAGGCCCCTGGAATCCTCTGGGTGGCCCTGGTTCAGCAGCACATACTTTACCCAAATGCAGCAGGGCAGTAACTAGTGTTTCAGGAAAATCCAGGTTCCTCCATAATCAGTACAGTAACTCCTGGCCTGAGGGTAACGTGAACAGTTAAATAGTCAATACTTTTTATCTGGCTCCATGGGCATTACCACATTTGTTATGCCCAGAAGTGACTCCCCACATAATTACAAAGATGATGGAAACAATGACCCCGGGGGACAGGGGGGAAGTCCGATAAATCAAAGATCCAAAACCAAACTGAGTGTGATGGGTGTGTCAGAAGGCAAACCAGATCTATTTCAGATTTTTGCAGCTGAGCCTCTTTTTACTGAGCAGTGAGTCTACAATCAGATAAATACCCCACAAATGTGGGAGCGCTGAATTCAGATCCATTTCTAACAGTAACTAGGAAATTCTGTTCTCTAGGGACAGTACAAAATGGATGGGGTTTCACTCAGTTACAGAGAGAGTTCTCATCTGAAGAATAGACTATAAAAGGAATTATCTTCTCCAAACACATTGTCTGGAGACTTTAGCATACAAGTTTGAAATGAAGGGCCTGATTGTGATCTTACTTACACCAGTTCTACATTGGTTTAAGTCCATTAAGACTTCAGTGGAATTACTCATGATTTACACCAGTGTAAGTGAGATTAGAATGCGGCTCAAAATATCCATTATGACCATTAGGAAGCCCAAAGTAAACTGTAACAGGGACATAAATTGATGTGACCCAGCACAACATGCCTCTTTCATTACATCAATAATTGAAAAATCTATGTCATATCTTATACCATAGCCCCTAATGTGAAGCAATACGATTCTAAACAGATTTTGTGACAAATGCAAACAGAGAGATCCTGCTTTTTCCTAGTTGCTTATTTAATTACACACAAAAGCTGCTGAAAGAACTAGACTCCTCATTGTGTTGTGTACTGTAGAGACAGTTTCACAACTGCAAATGCCATAAACCTAACAGGAAGTTACTTCAGCGTGTCTTTTTGGTCAACAGTACTTGAGAATTTTGAACATTTTGTGCAGTACTTAGTACTAAGTGATTGATTATAAAAAAAAATCTTAAGTCAAGTTGATCTGATGTTGGCCTTCTGCAGTACTATGCTCGAAGGTCATCATCCTGGTAGCTGTAGTGCTCTTCCAGTGGCCAGGAATGCTTTAGGGAACTTGAGTGGGTGGAGATGGGGATAATTGATTCTATTGTGTTCCCTTATAGTAAGCCTTCTAGCTGAAAAAGGAAGAAACACTTAAGGCTTGGCTACATTTGCAAGTTAGAGCATTAAATGAGCCCCGGTAGCACTAGCTCACTACCCGTCCACACTGGCCAGGCACACAGAGCACTCTGACTCCATGGCTACAGCGCTCCTGGTACTCCACCTCAGCGAGTAGAACAACATTTGATGTGCCCCTGCTGGAGCGCCCCAGTGTCAGTGTGAATGAGGTGTTGCATTACTGCACTCTGATCAGCCTCCAGAAACATCCCATAATCCCCTTAAGTCAAGTGACCACTCGTCATTGTTTTGGATATGCCCTTTGAAAGCTCCATTTAACAGCCAGCATGCTTATCTGCTTGAAGACAAGCAATCGTTACTGTGGAATGCAGTGTGTGTGCGCGCGCGCGCGAGAGAGACACGAGGAGAAGGTATGCTGCTGTCTGAACTTACAAGACAGCATGCTGACACGCTCTCAGCCCCCCCAAAACCGTCTCTCCCCCCACATACACATGACACTCCCAGTCACACTCCACCCACTCCCCATTTGAAAAGCACATTGCAGCCACTTGCATGCTGGGATAGCTACCACAATGCACTGCTCTCTGTGGCCGTTGCAAGAGCTCCTAGTGTGGCCATGCCAGCACACTGGCAACTGTCAGTGTTGACAGACTACAGCGCTTTCCCTACTGTGCTCTACGAAGGGTGGTTTAATTCAAAGCGCTGTACATCTGCAAGTGTAGCCATGCCCTTAGTCAAGTTCTGATCAGAATCCTGTGTAAAAAAAAAAAAAAATAGATGGCAAAAATTCAGAATGGGAACTGACCAAAAGAATGGAGTGTGAGCTAACGGCCAAAATCTCTGGGACCAATAGAGATGCAGAAAACAACCAGGGGGGTGGGAGTGAAAGAGCTGCTATGTAATGACAGCCAGGGGATGGGTGGGGAAACATCAGACCCGTGTTTCATGCAAAGATCAGTGTTTATAGCCATTTTTAGAAATGGCCCAAACCAAAGTGGTTTCAGTTTCAGACTTTGTCACTAGACCTTTGATTTTACGAAACAAGCCAAACTTTTGGATTAACCGCCTATATATGTAGAATGACTGTATAGTATTAACACTGAAGGCAGCTGTTAGATTCTAAAATTGTATCACAAATCTACATTACTGCCAATTTACCAATATCTTGGGAATTAATTTTCCCCTGTCCTCTTACTCAGTAGTTTGTTTTTGCCTTCAAAGTGGATTTACTCACCTGCAAGCTTTCCTAAAATTAGAGAATCTAGAAAGGGTAAGACCTATTATGTCTTATGTATTAGAGAATCTAGATAGGGTAAGACCTATATCTACTCCATCTCCATGCCAGTGCAAGGTTGTTCCATATTATATGTTTACCAGTGTTTCTCAACCTTTTTGATACCAGAGACCAGTTTGCTGCCTTCCTAAACTGTGCCAGGGAGATCCCAGGGGTTGGTGCTGGTCCACGAACTGGTGGTTGAGAAACACTGGTCTGGACTTTAGATGTGCCTACTGATGGCGCTTCCCCCACTTCCTTTGTGAGATTATTCACAATCTACTGGAAATCACTTTCCCTGCTCTGGCACCAACTAGTTGCACCCTTTTCCATGCAAATGGCAAAAGTGGAGTGGCATCTGCAGCTATTAATTCCTTGAAATATTGCAAGAATATACTTGTGATCTTTTTGTTCCAGAAATACTATAACACACTCTTCCTGCAGTGATTCACAGAAGAATGGAGGTGCATGGCTTAGCAGGCAGAACTCCTTCCTGGACCCAGTTCAGATTATAAACAGTTTAGGGAAAAAAAAAAAGTCATAAATTGAATTCAAACGAGGTCTAGCAGGGTAGACCACCTCAAAACACTACTTCCAGCTCAGGAGATACCACAGGAATTCATCCTTGCAATTCTGGGACAGGAACACAGTAAGAACCTTTATTCTCTAGTAGTTCAGTACTTATGGTAAATTCTTATCATCATAGGCACTTTTCTGAAGTGTTCAATGCAACACTTTTTGGCTATTCTATATTAGACCTCATCTTTATAGATAAAGAAGAACTGGTCACAGAACTAAAATTAATGGTAACTTAGGTACAAGTGATCATGACTTGATCATATTTTTAATATGCAAACTGAATAAAGTCCAGACCAGTGAAATACACACACACGGTGCTTTTAAGAGGGACAATTTCAGAAAGCTGAAAACCATTATGAGCCAAATCAGCTGGGTGGAAGAATTTAAAGCAGAAAATATTTGCACGATAGCAAGGGATTGTTTAAGTCACACTCCCACAACTGAGGAAGAATACTTTTTATATTATAAATTACATATATGTATATATACACACATAAATAAATAAAATAAACAAATGGAAGAAAGGAAAGTTGATGGTAGTGTGTGTAAAACAAAAGAAAGGAACAGTGTAAAATTTATAAGGGAAGCAAAGGGACAAAAGGAGAAACCTATGGCCAGTAGAGTTAAGGACAATAAAAGAATGTTAGGAACAAAAAGAATCCTAACAACAGAAATGGTCCATTACTGGATGGAAATGCTAGAATTATCCCTAATAAAGCAGAAGAGGCAGAAGTTTTCAATAAATGTTCCTATTCTGTATAATGGAAAAAAACAGATGATATAGTCACATTATTTGTTGGTGGTAACACTTTCCATTCCACTAGTATCTCAGGAAGATGTTAAACAGCAGCTATTAAAGTTAGACATTTTAAAATCAGCAGGTCTGATAACTCACATGCAAGAGTTTTAAAAGAGCTGACTGAGGAGCCCTCTATACCATTAAAGTTGATTTTCAATAATTCTCAGAACACTGGGGAAGTTTCAGTAGACTAGAAGCAAGCTAGTGTTCTGTCAATATTTTAAAGAGGTAAATGCCCCACGTAATTATAGGCTTATCAGTCTAATGCTGATCCCAAGCAAGATAATGGAGCAACTGATACAGAACTCAATAAAAACATTAAAGGATAACATAATTAATCCCAATAGTATGGGTGTATGGAAAATAGATCTGTCAAACTGATTTGAGATTTAAAAAAGATTACAAGTTTGGTTGCTAAATGTAATACTGTTGATTTATACTTAGACTTCTGTTAAGTCATTTGACTTCCCACAAAATATTTTGATTAAGAACCTAGAAAAAGGTAGAACATTAATGTGCCACACACTGAATGGACTAAAGCTGGCTACCTGGTGGGTATCAAAATGTAATTGTAAAGGCAGAATCACCACTAAATGGTTATGTTTCTAATGGGGCCCTGCAGGGATTGGTTCTTGACTCTACCTTAAAGATTTTTATAAATGACCTGAAAGTAAACAAAAATCACTGAAAGTTTGCAGATCACATAAAAATTGTGTGAGCAGTAAATAATGAAGAGTACAGGCCACTGATAAAGAGTGGTCTGGATCACCAGGTAAATTGGGCAAACAAACAATGTGTATTTTAATATGCCTGAATGTAAATGTATAGATCTGGGAACAAAGAAGGCTAGACATACTTCCAAGTTTGAATTGCCCATCTTGTGATGCAATCACTTTGAAAAAGGTTTTGGTGGCTAATTCAACGCTGTGACCAAAACGGCTAATGCAATCCTTGGGTACATAAACAGAAGGGATCTTGAGAAATAGTAGAGAAGTTATTTTACCTCTTTGGCAGTGGTGCGATTCCTGCTGGAATACTGTGTACAGTTGTGGTGTCTACAATTCAAGAAGAATGTGGATCAATTAGAGAGGGTTCAGAGAAGAGCCACGAGAGTGATTAAAGGTTTAGAAAACATTCCTTATAGTGATAAGATAATAGACTGATCTCCTCAAGTGTAACAAAAGTTTAAGGAGTGACTTGATTGCACTTTATAACTACTTACACAGGAAACAAATTTTTAATAATGGGTTCTTCAATCTATCAGAGAAAGATGCAATCAATGGCAAGGAGCTGAAACTAGGCAAATTTAGCCTGGAAATAAAGCCTAGATTAACTACTAGAACAATTTATCAACAGCTGTGGTGGATTCTCCATCATGGACAATTTTTAAAACCGAGATTTGATGTTTTTCTAAAAGATATGCTCTAGGAATTATTTAGGGGGGGGGGAAGTTCTATGACCTGTGTTATGCAGGTGGCCAGACTAGATGATTACAATGATTTCTTCTAGTTTGGAATCTAGAAATACCCAAGATTGTTTTGCATCTTCTCCAAACCCTAATATTTGGGGCCTCTGAGGGAGACACTGATTTCATGGGAGTTTTGAGTTCCTATGCATAGCCAGCCCCTCTCAGAAGCCATCAAGTACTTATTGCTATTGTTTATCTAAGACATTGTTCTGATTCTTCCTGCTTAACTCTGTTTTGCTTCTATTTGGTTTAGGATTGACTATATTTATATTTTTATTGCTTTATAATATTTTGCCTTTCCTGAGCTTTTGACTGTGTCTGTTCCATTTGCATAAACATTTACAATTATAGTTCAGGCCTCCTGGTGTTTTATGTCCATAAAAGAGTCAGTCTTGAACTAGAAAAAAAGAATCAGCATATGGAATTTACTTTTGCTGAGTATTGATTATGATAATTTCTGCCCACACCAGTATAATGTGTAGCTGGCAGATGTCATGGAGACAATTATATTAAATCATTAAAAGGATACTTTTAAAAGCAGTCTGAAGATCAGTCAGCTTTAAATGACAGTTTTTGTCTTTTTGGACTATTAACTTTATCAGACTAGTAATACCTGGAAACATAATTGACCGTAAGTGCTCATTATGATGGCAAGTTGTTACTTACTGAGGGAGACGGGGAGACTGTGTGCGTATAAATGGTTCCCATTTTTCATCCATAATGGATGTCTGATTTCTCATTTTAGTCATGACTGTGCAATAGTTATTTTGGCAGGGTGCGAGTTACCACACATACAATAGGAGTAAGCCACCCAGACATTTTGTCAGAATAAATGGTCAACCTGGTTGATTCAATTCCTGGAAACGTAATTGTATTTAAATGTTGACTACAATAGTCGATTATTGAGCCAGTCTTTTACAATGGGAAGGTGAAGGGGTTTGAAGTAATGTTTTGGGGGGTTGTTTTTCATTTATCTATCAGTTAGAGATGGCCCAGATTTTAACCCCAGGATTGAAATTTAGAAAACGTGGGCATAGATTCAGACCCAATCTAAAATTCACAGCTAACCCTATATCTATACTGGGCTGAATCAAAACCCTATAGAAGTTTATCTGGATCCAAACTTTGGGGCCTGGCTATCGATACATGATGAATCTCATCTTTGCCAGGTTGACTACAGTCTCCAGTCCCATGACAGAGAGAATGCTCTGTATGACTCCAGGAAATGATCTAATCACAGAATATGAAGTGTATTTTCAGAAGTGGTGAATGGAATTTGAGTGCACAGATCCCATTATTGCTGTATTTTATAGCTGGCTGTAGTGTTGTGCCACAATGAAAATATACTTCAAATCACACACCCAAAGAGCCACTGAAGAGTAGAAGGAGAGACAGTAAAGTGGATAAATGTTTACTCTATGGCTCTTCAAATGACTGCCAGATGGTGGGGGAAGGGAACCAGTCTAATAATGATGATTAGGAAACATACTATTTTGGAATAGTTTCACATATGCAGTAAGTGAACATCTGTGACATGGCTGGCTAACACGGTTCTCTCAAGTAGCACTCATCTCTTTTCCTGTGCTATCAAATTGTTCGTTTTATATTGTAGTGCTATCTCTCCAGCTGAAAGGAAACACTAAACAAGGGTCTGGGCTGGCACACTACAAAATCTCTGCCCACAGAACACCAGAAATTAGGTATTTCCACTAACTGGGATTCAATCCTACCAGGTGCTGAGCACTCTGACTCCGACTCAGCGGAGCACCTCAATACATACTTAACTAACGCACTGCCATCACTCTAGACCCACACGTTGCCGGGACGTCTAGATCTTGCTGCTTCTTCCTGTGCAACATTTCTGAGAAGTAGCCAGTCAGTGACTGGGAACTCTAAGCACTGCCCCAATACAAATACATATTATTACTACTATAATGAGTAGGTGTTTTGATGTTAATGGGAATACTTGTTTAAGTGCTTCATTGGATTGAGATCAGGATGCTCAACATCCACTGGAATGTTGACAAACCATTCAGATGACTATACCTCAGAGCAATAATCTGTCTTTCTACAAACTCAGTGAAACAGCCCTGCATCAGTTTAAAACAGAAAGGTAAGAATTGCAACCTGAAGAGTTTTTGGTTTTTTTTAAAGTCAGTTTAAATTCTGCCAGACAAGAATGGGGCCACTAAAGTAGCTCCAGCGTTATCAACTATGCACTCAGATCAAGCAGGCAGAGCTGGTCTTTGAGAAAACAGTGCCCTGGGCAAACTTGTGTTTCAGTGCCCCTGGCCCTCACTGCCTCCCAGTCCCCCCAGCCATACCCTGTAGCACCCCTGACCCCCGCTGCCTCTCCAGCTAGTCATCTGGACCTTACAGAACTGGTAAGGAAAAAAATGCCAGTGCCCCTGCCAGCCTCTTTATGTTAGCACTAGAGTTATGCTGGCAGAATTGCAACAGTGGGAGGTTTTTTTAAAAAAATTGTGAGTGCAGACAAGGCTTTAGGATCTATGCAGACCAGGCAAACTGGCTACTTTAGGGCAGGAGTGGCTGCTTTAAAAGCCAATCAATATGCATCGTCAAGGAAGGCAGGTCCTTAATGGCACCCATTGACATATAGGGCCCACAAAGTCAACCCATGGAAGCGATGGCAAAATCCCTGGGCAGTTTTGGTTGCCTCCAAGTGTTTTCTTGCCGTACGTGCCTGGGAAAACTACAAAGCCACTTGAGCATCACATTGTAATGGGAAAGCACAGCCAGCAGGAAGTTTGTGGGAATACCCATCAGTCACACCAGGGAACAAATGGAACCACAAGAGACCCAATCAAGCATTGCTTAAGACAGAGGTTGTGTACTAGAACCAAGCTCCGAGCAATGTCTACAACAAATCAATGAAAAAGTAGGCAACCTCCTTCAGTGTGTGGCAAGAAGTCTGAGGCACTGCAGCCTACTGAAACAGCAGGCTCTGCTCTAGTGCATCAGCCCTCCATTTATCCCATAGAAAGTAGGATCATAGGGAAGGGCTGAGGGAATCTCAAGGCTCAGAGGAAATCCCCATTGTGAATGTATTTCTCTTTAGAGACACCATGCTTTCCCATGCATATTCCCCTCTGTGCTAGCTTCCTTTAGGTCCCCTTGGGAGCAGACACAAGGAATCCCACATAACACCACCACCTGCAATAAAAAGAAACCTGAGAAGAGGGATCTTGTATTGCCCCTCTTCTTCTGGAAAGATCTAGGAGGAAAGGCTACTTGGGCCCAATACTTGCTTCCCATCACAGCAGGAGATTTTTCTTTTTGCACTAGTGTCCAAATTTCCTTGCAAATTGAATTTAGCAATAAAAAGTAAGTATTGGATACAAACAAAACAAGTAATTTAACTTTGTACTAATGAGCTTTTCTGAATATGACAGAAACACCAAAAGAGGAAGGAGTGTACAATGTCTGAATGTACAAATAGTTCTACAGGAGCAAACTCCAAAGAGCCTGCAGAACAGAACCAGAAACACTGGACAGCTGTTTGTTATGCTGCAGAAACAGTTGTCAAAGGTCTGTGACACTCTTGAGCACTCCCTCTTTACCACTCACCTGATTACTGTGGGGAGACAAACAGGTGTTTAAATCCTCCAGAGTTGGAACAGAGCTGTTCCCACCTTGGGGCCTTAAAGCATACTGTCAGGATGCAGACTCTAGCACCCCCACTCTTGAGAGCTGTAACTGGGCAGCCCACTGCTCAGTCCCTAGAAATACTGATGACCCCTTAGACACCTCCATAGCTTAAACAAACCCTCTCCTAGAACTCCAGCTATGTGAGCATTCTGGGCCCAGTTTACCTCTTCAAAGGGCACATGGTAGGCACTACACCTGCTGCATACAGACTTATTTTGTACAGCATTCTAAAACACCATTTACTTATGCATGTGAAATACACAAAGTTTACTGTATGAGCTGTTTTCTAACATCCTGAACACAATACCCCCCTCCCACTAGCTCACCCTTCAGCTGGGAGTGCAGGGTCCACCCCCTCCCCCAGACTCCTACAGCAGCTGCCCTCTACCTGAGGTAGCTGAAAGTGGCCACTGACACCAAATAGAGCAGCTCCTGTCCTTTTATACCATCCCAGTCCCTGTCAGGTTACTCCCAGATAAGAATCTAGGATGACCTGAGGAGGCTAAACAGGTGACTTAATTGCCAGGCAACCTCTCCCGGACAAACCATTTGTCCTGGGTGGGAGGCAGTCTATTGTCTAGGCATTTGTATTTGAATAGAGGATCATCCCTCTATGACCCTCTGTTGCCAGCCCTGTATTGCTACCCCTTGAAATTTCAGTCCAGCATGGAGATAAAAGCAAACAAAGAAGACTACAGACTGCACTTTCAAAATAGAATCTGCTGCTTGGTCAAGATACCAACAGAGCTCATTATCTCACACAGAATTCATAAATTGTATGGACAGATTTACCAAGTCATCACAGTAAAATTTTTAAATATTGCAGCAACATCTTGAGGTTCTAATCAAGATTGGGGCCCATTGTGCCAGGTCCTGTAAAAATGAAGGCTCAGTCCCTATCTGTGTAAGATAGAGATGCTGCATGTAGAAAAGTTAGAACAGCTGTCTCAAAAGCCAGACAGAGCAGAGGTAGAAGTAACAGATCCACATTGCTGGGTGTGAATTTTAAGAGCCAGGCCCTGCACAGGTCTGTCAGAGCATCAGAGGATACCCTATAAACAAGAAATAGGATTCTCTTTCAGGGTGTTGGGTCACTGAAGGGTTTCTATTTTAGGCATGATATACTGTACATCTGACTCATCATTACTGACTACCATCTGTGTGTCATCTTAGCTGAAGTAGTGTGGGTTGGTGCTAATCTCTGTGAAGGGTCAGGAGGAGAAAGTCTTTGCAACACCCAGGGCTCCAGCACAGATGGGGCTGTGTAAGGAATCTATCAGGCCTGAATTTTTGTAGCTGATAAGCTGCAAAATCTTGTAAGCCTTAAAATATCTATTGCTGGCTTTTTCCAGAATAAAGCTTTGATATTTCTGCTGCACACCAGAAGACAAAAGACATTGGCCTTTTTGTGATGAAAAATTAAAAAAAAGATAGACAGAATTTGTAGGCACTTTTTTTAAAAGTCAATATTTATTTTGGCAATCTAGCAGTGCAGTCACATAGACCAGTATTTTCTATTAATCAGTTTTAAAATAGTTATATTTAAGATGTTTAAGAGCTTTCTTTGGGGAGGGGGAGATACATGGGGCAAGGGAAGAGAAGAAAATGTGTTTGAAAAACCACCCTAACCCTCCAGTGTGCAACAAAGAACTCTGCACTGGCAGACTGACAAGCAGCCAGATCCCACACAGCTGAACTGCTAATTTCTTTAGGGCTCATCTAATCAACACAAACAGGAAGTATTCTAGCCTGTTAGTAATAAGGTGGTTCTCTGCTGGTTTCTCTGTGATTTCCTGTGGGAGAGATGGGTCTCCTTGAATGACAACTGGAGAGAGATTGAAGATGATCCTCTTTCCACCCAACTGACAGATGGGTCAGAGACCAAAAACTCATTTACATAAGGCACTGAAAAGCCATCAGATAGTATCTTGGGCTATGTCTACACTACCCGCCATATTGGCGGGTTACAATCGATTGCTCGGGGATAGATATATCGTGTCTCATCTAGACGCGATATATCGATCCCTGAGCGTGCTTATATCGATTCCGGAACTCCACCAACCCCAAAGGAGTTAAAGAATAAACAGGGGGAGCAGCGGACATCAATCCCGCGCAGTGAGGACAGGTGAGTAATCCGATCTTAGATATTCGACTTCAGCTACATTATTCACGTAGCTGAAGTTGCGTATCTAAGATCGATTTTTCCCCGTAGTGTAGACCAGCCCTTCCAGTCTATATTGAGCTGGGGCACATCTGAAAATGCTTCATATACCCACACTACCACTCATGTGTGCCATTTAGTGCCCCACTAATGTCTGCTTAAATTATAAGCTATTTCAGCCAGTGCAAGCCTGCCAGAGCTGTTTAGAATACTGGTAGCTGGGAAAGGCTCTGTGAAGCCAGATAAGCAAACTATTCTGGCTAAAGCCATATTTCCTCATGGTATTTCAGTGCATCATCCCCTTAAATATTATGCTTTTGTAATCTTCATGGTAGCTACATGGAAAAAGTAACCATCACTACATGTTAACCGAATTAATATTATTCTCTATCAGTTCATAAATATCACATGGTTAAAAAAAACTTTAAACTAGCCTATTTGAAGAAAATATAAACATTTTTCCCCAGTCAAAGAATGAAGTCAGTGAACAATCTCAACCTGTTAACATTTGTACCAGAATCCTTGAATGAGCAGAAGAAAAATAGTAAACAGAAAATGATCAACATACAAATTTAAAAGCATCTGGTGATCAACAAGTTAATGGGAGGAGAAGTGAAAAGGATTATTGGTACAACAGCACCTATTAGCAAATTAGATGTCCAATACTCAGATACTAGAAAGTAATCCAAGGGCTAGACAACAGACAAGATCAGCTGATTATGCTAACATTGGCCATAGAAGGACTAAGAGAGGAAGTCACAGAAAGTGACATCAGTGCCTGTAATGCCTGGTGCTGAAATGCTTGGCTACAGGCCAACATGCCGTTGAGAAAGGTGGAATAATTATTCCTTCCCTGTCAAGAACAAACAGCAGGGTTAATTTTTGCCTAGAAGGATATGGAACAAGAGTTTGGGGGTAAACTACGATGTCATAAGGGAAGCACTAGGGGAGCAGTCCAAATCCCAACATCCAGTTGACTAATGAATATTTCTTGCCTAAGCACATGGATATGGAAAAAGGGATTATATGTAATTTGTAAATTGTTATTTTTAGCTAGGAATAAAAATGAAATGAAGTGACAAAAAATGAAATCATATGCTTAAATAATCTTAAATTTAGAGAAGAGGCAACTAATTTAGGGAAATTCCAGGTTCGGGGGATGGCAAAATTCAGACCTGTAGTACAGGACATGAGTGCAGCCCTGGTCTTTGAAAGATAAGTCTGAATGTTAGGCCTGATCCTCTATTCATTCTGTTTTCTGGGAATTGAATCATATGATTTTCATTCATGGAATATGCTACAGAAATCCATTTCCTACGGTAGAAATGGGCAAAAAAAAATCTAATGTAGTTTTAACAGCTCCCCCACACCACCACATTTCTAGCCTTTATTGTGATGAAAGCCTACTAACTGAATCAAGTGTAACTGATGTAGCAACGTCTGCTCCAGTCTGCAGCCGGCCCAAAACATTAGCTGTGATGCCTGACTGTCCCCATTCATTACAGGGGGGAGCTAACTCTGAAGCCTAATGATTCTAGCACTGCCACATGTACTATCACCTATTTTACCAAACATTGTTTAGCAGAATCATGTTGCTACATCATACTTTATCATTACTGGAGCAGCAGCAAATTTGGAGATGCTATCAAGCATTGCTGAGACAGGGAAATTGGTGTTTGCCATCTTCACTAAAGCAATCTCCAATCCTTTCTAGCTGCCAAAAGTCCTACTATCCCCTACCCTGCTACTAAAGTCAATAGCCTCCCACACTCTCCCCACAACAAATAAAATGAAGTCCAGCAATACAAAGTTATGCACCACCAATACAATTGTTCCTAAAATACATTGTTCCTAATCTTCAGTTGTTCAGTGTAAAATAAATGTAACTTAATATCACAGTAATCGACAAGGAAAACTCACTGATTGCACAAGTGAGTTCTCTCTCTAATCCAGCAAGAGGCTCTATTTAATAATTTATCTGGAGATGCTGTAATGTTTTCAGACTGCAGAAACCAAGAGGCTGTGTCATAGAATCTAACTGTTCTTCATGGAGGCCTAGCATAGTGGCACACAGCATTCACCATTTAAGTCAGAACTCTGACATTCCAGCAGCTTCAGCAAGATAAGCTAAGGCTGGGATCCCAGTCTAAATGCTAACTTGTTCCTGTGTGGCTGGTATCAGACCCAGAGTGTTAAGGAAGTATGCAAGAGCTGGCCTAATACACCACCACAGCCTATTTTAAAAAGGAATATGTATAGTTTTGATTTCTCTTTTTAACTGAAAGGCTGAATTATGGAAATATATAGTTATGGTGTTTTTTTTTTAAACTGTAGATTGATCCCCTGTTTATGACTGCTTTGTAACTGATATACTCCATCTTCTATATCTAGATTTATTTTTTTTTAAATACACACCTGCAATATAGATGCAAAGACAGTTACTTTTAATGCCAGAAGCTGGGAATGGATGACAAGGGCTGGATCACTTGATGATTACCTGTTCTGTTCATTCCCTCTGGGGCACCTGGCATTGGCCACTGTTGGAAGACAGGATACTGGGCTACATCTTTGGTCTGACCCAGTGTGGCCATTCTTAATGTGGAACTATTAAATATCTCCTTCATTTCATGTAACTCTCTTTTAGACTGTCTTCCAAAGGGCATCTCTACCACTGTAACTAGTGCAGAATGCAGCAGCATGCCTGTTCAGTGACTAGAACAGCCATGATTACATTACATTCCCCTTAATTCATGTTGGCTGATTTTATGCTTAATAGGGAGGAACTTTGCTCTGTCTGAGACCTCTTTCTCCCTGACCTTCCTTTGGATATGTAAGCGTGTGTCCCAAGATCACTATTTACAGTTTTCACCATTGAAAGAAAGGTTACTTGCTGATTAGGTTTTTATTATGATTGCCTTTAAGCAGTGGCCTTCAGACAGCTGCCTCATCACAGATCCAACTTGAAACCTTTTATAAGACACTTCTGTTTTATGATTTCTTATTTCAACTGTTTAACTTGTGGGTACATAAACTGTTACCCTATTATGTAGTTATTTTATTTTAATTGGTATTGTAGAGGAGAGGACTCACCCCTGCAGAGCCTCCTGCTGGTGACTCCTGGGAATTAGCTTGTTCCAGCTCTGGAGTGCCCTCTGCAGGCCAGTGATCCACCTGTTCTCTGGCCCCTGTGTCCCTCCCTGGACCCAGTGCCCTTGTACCTGGGGTGCTGTCCCCTTGCAGTATCCTCAGTCTTAGGGTCTCCCCTCCCTGGGGAACCCGCACCCACTATTCCCACCTTTCCTCAGTATACAGCTACTGCCAGTCATCCTCTAGCCCCCATACCCTGGGGCAGACTGCAGTATCAACCTACTCATCGCTGGCAAGGTTGGGTTTGGACCTGCTGCCTTGGCCTACCCCTGGGCTGCCCTCTGCAACCCCCAGTACCAGTGGTGTAGCCAGGTTCTAACATCAGGGGGAGCGAACACATGAAAAAGGTGCCACCCAACATATCAAGTTACACCTCTACCTCGATATAACACGACCTGATATAACACAAATTCAGGTATAATGGGCAAAGCAGTGCTATGGAGGGCTGTGCACACACCCGGTGGGACAGCCCCTCATTTCTCCTGCAATCTGTAGACCCTGGAAGCAGGCAGCACACAGGAGCGGGGGACACAGTCCCATGCGTAAGAGACAATAGACAGAGGTGGGCAGGGTCTGTTGGGGGGAGAGGGAGCAGGGAGCTGCACTGGGAGACTCTCCAATGCAGCACCTAGCCACACTGGCTCTGTGGATCATGAGGCCACTTGGGAAAAGGAGGCAGCAAGAGAGAGAGGCCAAGAAGGAGTGCCCTTCTCCTCCCAGCTGGGTCTGTGAGTCCCTGATCTCAGAGTCTCAGTGCTGCAGGCACCCCCAGGTACTGGGCTGCAGTGCAAGCTAGAGGGACTGATACAGAGCAGTCAGGACCAGTCAGAGCACTTCCCATGTCATCATGAAAACTCACTCCTGGAAAGCTGAGTGAGGTAAAATGGGGCAGATGTGTGGGGGGAGGATAATATATATCAAGGTGGGTGAGGTAATATTTTATTGGACCAGCTTCTGTTGGTGAGACACACAAGCTTTTGAGCTTACATAGAACTCTTATTCAGGAAGAAGAAATAACTCCATGAAAGCTCCAAAGCTTGTCTCTCACCAAAAAAAGTTGTTCCAATAAAAGATACTCACCCACCTTGTGGCTCTAATTTCCTGGGAACAGCAGGGCTACACCAACACAGCAGGACACTATTTTCATGATTCATCTTAGCATAATATCACACCAAGGAAGTAGCACTATCAGCACAATGAGATAAATACAGCCATACGTGCATGCTAAAAATTCACAGTACAAGCACTCTGGATCCACATAGCAGGATAGTCGTGTCAGTTTAGCTCTCAGTCTCTGAGTCCATCCCCATTAAACTAAGTCCAAAGTTTCAGCTAAACACAAGGGCACCTGCAAATAGCTATACTAACAGCAGGATCTACACTGGCACAATAGGAGGAGTTGCATGTCAGGGCACTAATTCCCAATCCCAGTGCAAGGCAATATGGGATCCAGGCACCAGGTCAAGAAACAAGGAATTGACCAAATGGCTGGGTGGATGTTAAACAACCATCACCAGCCATTGTGTGCAGCAAGTGAATGACAATTAGTAACTTAATGACCACCATCACCAGAGAATTACTCAACCCTGGGACTCAGCAATGCCTCCCCCTCCTCCCAGCATGATCACAAGACCTTCCCTTAGGAGACAATTCAGGTTTCCCCTCATAGGAGGGGGAAAATCAGGCTACTTCTCTCTGCCCCCCAACATGGGGCCTGGACTTGCATTTGCCAGAGCATATGGACTAAACCAGGGGTAGGCAACCTATGGCACATGTGCTGAACACGGAACACAAGCTGATTTTCAGTGGCACTCACACTGCCAGGCTCCTGGCCACTGGTCCAGAGGACTCTGCATTTTAATTTTAAAAAATATTTTACATACAATAGTTTAATTATGTAGTATAGACTTATAGAAAGAGACCTTCTAAAACTTTAAAATGTATTACCGGCACGTGAAACCTTAAATTAGAGTGAATAAATGAAGACTCTGCACACCACTTCTGAAAGGTTGCCAACCCATGGACTAAACTAAGCACATACTACATCAGCAGATAGTTCGTTCCAGCCTTCCCTTGGGAGACAATTCCATCCACATCCCCAAAGCAGAGATTGTACTGCTATGAAGATTTCCCCTGATGTCACCCAGATGCCAGGGAGGGGGAACCAAGCACAACACATGACCACTGTCTGAGAGGCAGGCATGTTTGCCTGGGCAGGGAGGGAAAGCAGGGACATCATAACCCATAGGAGATGTGCCTTCCCCCCCGCCCCCACCGCCAGTCCTAGTCCAGCTGCAGGGGATGTTTTTGGAGATGCTTCTGGCTGAGCCCCTGTCCCTCACCATGCAGATGGCCATCCCAGCAGCCAGGTGCTGGCTCACAGCCACCTGGGGGGTTTCCAGTTCCCTCCTCCCCCCAAGCCACCATATTCCACAAGACAGACCCCCTTTGAAATACACTTACCAGCTGCTGCTACTGACTGCCTTTAGTTGGGTGAGAAGTTAGAAGCTGCTGCTGCAGAGCCAGAGAAGGCACACCTGCCACAAGAAGCAGGTAGGAGAAGGAGGTGGGGTGTCTCAGCTGCTCAGCCCCTTGCTCTAGGAACTGTTCCCCTTGCTGATTGGCTGGTGGCCAAAAAACCAGCTAAAAAGCAAGCACTCACACCCCCTTAGCTAGCTACCCTACTGCCTCCACCTCTGCTGAACAGCTGATAACTTGTGGACCCCCATAGAGAGTTCACTGGTGGGTGGGTGCCCCTGCCTCCTATAGGGGCATGCCCCAACCAACTCCATTCTTCCACAAGGCCCCAGCCTCTCCTCCTCCCCAGGAGCCCAGCTTGCTGGAGTTCAGTTCTTCCCTACCCAGCCACACGATCAGATGTCTCCCTCCTGCTGGGTATGCAGCAAGCTGGGCAGGCCAAGCTTTAGAGGAGAGCATGGGCCCCACCTCTGGTGCCATGGTAACCTAGCCTAAGGTGCCACTTCTTTGAAAATGTGCTGAGGGGAAGCAACTGCTTCCCCTGCACCCTATTAGCTACACTACTGCCCAGTACCCCTTGGCCTTCTGCTAGGCTACAGTCTGAGGTTTTCTAGACTAGAGCTCCCCAGCTCTTCTGCCTTTCCCCAGCCCTGCTTCACTCAGGTACCCTGCATCCAGCTCCCTGCAACCAGTCCCACCTTCTTCTACAGCTAGAGGAAGACTTCTGAGCGCCTGGCTCCCAGCCTCTTTATATAGGCCAGCTGTGGCCTGATTGAGGTGTGGCCCAACTGCAGCCACTTCCCAATCAGCCCAGTGTAGTAGCTCCCAGCCACAATCTTCCCCCAGGGCTGTTTTCATCCCTTCAGGGCAGGAGCTGGATCACCACCCTGATACTGGGAGCACTCTGTCTGCTTGGGCTGCCCTGCTGGCTGGAGTGCTTTCCCCCCCTTCTCTAGCTGCCCTGCTGGCTGGAGCTCCTTCTCCCTTCCTGGGCTGCTGCTGGCTGGAGTGCACCCCTCCTTGGCCTGCTACCGCTGCTGCTACTGCTGCGGGGGGGGGGGGCCGTTGTGGCCAGCCGGCCAGCCCCCACTCCTCCACCTCTGGAGGAGAAACCAGGACCCCGCCACCACCACCACGCTGTTGCCACCTGTGAGGGGTCCTTGCTGCCTGGCCACCAGGGCTGCTGCTGCTGCTGGAGCTGTGTTTGCCTTGGGAGCTGCTGGAGCCTGGAGGAGGAAGAAGAGGACTGAGACGACCACTGGCTGCTGGAGGAGCACACAGGAGGACTCTGAAGACCACTGTGGAGGGAGCCTGCTGAGGTCTGAGTAACTCTTTGACTGTGTCCAGTGGTGGGGGTGTAGACTGTGTTTGTGGGGCACAGTGGTGTGGCGTGGAACCTGCCCCTGGTCCATCTGTGTCCCCCCCAAACCCATCCCGCCCCGTCCACCCCCACAAACCGCTTACCATCTGCCTCGGGTTCCTGCCTCTGGGACTCAGCTGCTTGCCTGGCCTGCCGTGCCCTTTTGCCACCGTTTGGGCCCCCAGCAGCAGCCAGCCACCTATTGACTGTACACAAGTGCTCATGGGTGCACGCACCCCCCCCTTCCCCGCACTGACCCACTCCCCTCCGCAACCAGCCCCCTAGCTTTTCCCCTTGTTGCCTGCCCCGTTGCCCCTTGTGGCCTTTTGCCCCCTCGTCCAGCTTCAGTTTGTTTGCCTGCCCCGTCCGTTTCCCTCTCCAGCATTGTTTGTCTCACCCCGGCCCTGAAGCCAGCCCCTTGGTCCCTCTGCCCCACTCCCGGCCTGGTTGCTCCCTTTCCCTACGGCCCCTTTGCCCTGACTGGCGCCTCCCCTCGTGCGCCCTTGCCCCTTAGTGCGCTTGTGCTTCCCCCCTGTTTGAGTTTTCCCTCTTGCCGCCCCCCCGCCCGCCGCTACATCATCTCCCCCGACCGCCACCTCCGCTACCACCTACAGCGGCCGGAGTCCCTTTCCCACCTTGACCAGGCAGCATGGCGTCCATTGCCTCCTGGTGCCCGCCTCGCCCCACGTGGAGACCTACGTGCGGGCGTTGGCAAGGGTGGTGGGGCCCACGGCCATCGTGGCGGCCTCCAAAATGTATGGCAAGGTGGTCCTTTTCCTTGCCTCGGAGGCCGCTGCCCAGGAGGGGGTGGAGAAGGGCCTGGGGGTGGGGGGCGTTTTCGTCCCCCTGGAGCCGCTGGAGGACCTGGGGGTCCGTGTCATCCTGACCTCTGTCCCCCCGTTCCTCCCCAATGCCGCCCTGTTGCCCACTCTCTCTACCCTGGGGAAGCCCATTTCTGTCGTGAGCCCTCTCCCCTTGGGCTGCAAGGACCCCACTCTCCGTCACGTCCTCTTGTTCTGCCGGCAGGTTCAGCTTCAACTGCCGCCGGCGGCGTGTGGCGGAGAGGCGCTCGAGGGGTCCTTCCTGGTCCCCTATCAGGGGGCCCATTACCAGGTGCATTATTCTACAGGGGAGGCCTGGTGTTACCTCTGCCGGGTGACGGGGCACGTCCGGAGGGACTGCCCCTTGGGCCGGCTTGGAGGAGGGCCCAGGACCCCCGAGCCCCGGCAGGGTGCCGGCCCCGTCATCGCCTGCGCCCCTGGCCGCCCGGTGCCCAGGGCTGCCCCTCCTTCTCCTCAATCCATCACTGCTCCTGCTTGGACTGCAGGGGTACCTCCCTCGGCGTGCCAGGGCGAGCAAGAGAGCCCTGCCTCCGCTGCCTGCACTCTGGCGGGGCCTGTGGAGGAGGGTGCGGTGGGGGTACTGTTGGGCATGGGAGAGGGCCCTCCCCAGGAGGAATCTTCCCTTCCTTCGGCTCTCCCACCAGCACCCCTCCAAGTCTGCGAACTGCCATCCCTGCCCTCCGACCCCGCCCCTGACACCCAGCCCCGCCAGCGACGCCATGGAGGGCTGGACCCTAGTCCAGGGTAGGCGGGACAAGCAGAAGGCTCGAGCTCCGCTCCTATCACCTGATGCGGGAGCCCCCTGTAAGACTAGAAAGGGGGCCGCAGCTGCCGAGCCTTCCGCCGTGCCCTCGGGGTCAGTCCGTCCGCCAGTGCCGGACAGGGAAGAAGTGGCAGCACCGGAGGGTACCACCATCCCCCCTCCGCAATCCCTTCCTGTGGGGGGCCTCGGCTGAGGTCCCCCCTGTTTCCTTGCCACCCGCGCACCCTGCGACACTCGAAGCGATTGTTGCCTCGGGCGCTAGTGAGGGGGACCCCGGGGTGGTGGGCGGCGAGCCCCCCTCCATCTTTGACCCTCCACCAGTAGGCCTCGACCTGGACATCCTCACCCCAGCTCTCCTTTCCCCCTGTTCCCTCCTCCTGACTGCCTCTGCCTCTGAAGGTCCCCTGGACTCCCTGCCCTGCCCGGCTGCGGATAGCACCCCGCTGACGGCCGCCGAGCCCGTTGGGGCGATGGCCGGTGCCTCGCGGCCAGGAGACGGGCTACCGGGGGTATCCCTCTGTGGTGCAGAGCACCCGAGTTCCTTCCCAAGTGGGGGCCCCACTGATGGTGTTACATCTCTCGATGCCGTGGCTAGCGCGCCTCCCGTTGAACCTGAGCCCGGCATCACTGGGAATCCCCGCCCTACCCCTCCAATCCCCACGCCTGGCCGTGAGGAGCCGCCTCCTGCCAGTTCGGCTCCTGCGGCCCAGGATCCCGTCTCTGTCTCTGTCCCTATCCCTGACCCAAGCCCCGCCCTTATTCTTGACCCCATCCCTGTCCCCTTCACCGCCCCCTATGTTGTTGCCGCCCCTGGGGCTGTCCCCTTCCCTTTCCCGGACGGTGACCCCCAGGTGGCGGCCTTTACGTTTCGCAGTCCCGATCCCCTAGGGGCTGCGCTTTTCCCTCTGCCGCCCCCCGTCGGGCCGGGGTCTGAGGCGGACCGTGTGGCGCCGGCCCATTGGGCACCACGTCGGGGGTCCGCCCCTTGCCTTCCTGTCTCCATAGGCCAGGAGGCTGTGCCAGAGGCCCCGCCAGTGACCCCAGCTCCCCATGTGCTGCGAGAGGAGCTGCGGGAGTTCCTGGATGATGTCAGGGGCTCCCGAAACAAGGTGTCGCTTGCTCTCCAGCGATGGAGGGATTTCCACCTAATCCTCCGGGCCGCGAAGGCCCTCATGGGGGAGGGCAAAAGGACCGGGAAGCAGGGTGCCGCAGCTTACCACCGGGTCCGCAAATTCTGTGATGACCTGCTCACCTTCGGGGTGGATCACGGTTTGCTGCGCGGCCCAACAGGGGCCGTGGGTGTCCCTGCCGGTGAGGATCCCCCCCAGCCCTCCTCATGGCACTCGTCACCTTTGCCACCTTGAACACCCGGAGCTGTAGGGTGGGTTTCCGCAGGAGCCAGGTGCTCTCCTTCCTTCGGGAGGGGGGGTACTCTGTGGTTTTCCTGCAGGAGACCCACACGGATCTGGCCGCCGAAGCCAGCTGGCGGCTGGAGTGGGGGGACGGGGTCTACTTCAGCCATCTCACGACCCGCAGGGCTGGAGTAACTACCCTGTTCTTCCCCGACCTACGGACAGAGGTGCTGGGGGTTGCAGAGGCTGTGCCGGGCTGCCTGCTGCACCTACGGGTCCGCATGGAGGGGCTCGTGGTCAACCTTGTGAATGTCTATGCCCCGACATCGGCCCCGGCGCGGCTGCCGTTCTATCAGCAGGCGTCCGCCTGCCTCAGCTCCTTGGATCCTCGTGAGTGTCTCGTCCTGGGCGGGGACTTTAACATCGTCCTGGAGGAGCGGGACCGCTGGGGTACCGAGCAGAGCCCGGCCGCCGCGGACGTCCTCCGGGAGATCGTCAACCGTCACTCCCTGGTGGACGTCTGGCGCGACCACCACCCAGACGATGTCTCCACGTTCACCTATGTCCGAGTGGGGGCCCATTGGTTGTGCCACTCCCGGTTGGACCGTATCTATGTGTCACGCCTCCACCTTTCACGGGCCCAGTCCTCCGGAGTCCGGCCGGCCCCTTTTTCTGATCACCACCTCGTCACCGTGACAGCCTCTCTCAGTGCGGAGAGGCCGGGGCTGGCCTATTGGCACTTCAACAACAGCTTGCTGGAGGATGTGGGCTTCATGGCGTCCTTCCAGGAGTTCTGGCTGGCCTGGTGAGGGCAGCGGTGTGCCTTTCCCTCGGCGTGGCGGTGGTGGGATGTGGGGAAGGTGCGTGCCCGGCTTTTCTGCCGTGACTACACCCGGGGTGCCAGCCGACCGAGGGATGCGGCGATAGGGCAGTTGGAACGGGAGGTCTTGGAGCTGGAGAGGTGTCTGGCCACCAGCCCCGAGGATCCATCCCTTTTCGGAGCGTGCCGGGAGAAGCAGGAGGAGCTCCGGGTCCTCGAGGACCATCGGGCTCGGGGCGCCTTTGTCCGCTCCCGCATCCGCCTCCTTCGGGAGATGGATCGCGGCTCCCGCTTCTTCTATGCCCTGGAGAAATGGAGGGGGGCCAAGAAGTACGTCACCTGCCTTCTGGCAGAGGACGGCACCCCCCTCACGGGTCCGGTGGAGATGTGCGAGAGGGACCGGTCCTTCTACGCGCACCTTTTCTCCCCGGAGCCGACCGATCCTGCAGCTCGCAGAGTGCTTTGGGACGGGCTCCCGACGCTCAGCGCGGGCGATTGGGACCGGCTAGAGCTGCCTCTCTCTCTGGCCGAGTTCTCGGACACCCTCCGTCGCATGCCCACCAACAAGTCTCGGGGCATGGACGGGCTGACCGTGGAATTCTACCGCTGTTCTGGGATGTCCTCGGCCCGGACCTAGCCAGCGTCTGGGCTGAGTCCTTGCAGGGCGAGGTCCTCACTCTCTCATGCAGGTGGGCCGTGCTCGCCTTACTGCCGAAGAAGGGGGACCTCCGTGATTTACGGAATTGGCATCCCGTCTCGCTCCTCAGCACGGACTACAAAATCGTAGCCGAGGCCATCTTGCTGCGGCTGGGGGCCGTGCTGGAGGACGTGATCCACCCAAACCAGACCTACACCGTCCCGGGCCGTAGCATCTTTGATAACCTCTATCTGGTCCAGGATCTCCTGGAGCTTGGGTGCAGGGATGGTCTGTCGATTCCCCTACTGTCTCTGAGATCAGGAGAAGGCATTCGACAGGGTGACCACGGGTATTCCTGGCACTCTGCGAGCGTTAGCTTCGGGTCCCAGTTTGTGGCTGTTCTTCCAGAGTGCTGTACGCTTCCGCAGAGTGTCTGGTCAGGCTCAAAACTGGACCCTGACCAGACGGTCAGCTTTGGGGGGGGAGTGTGGCAGGGATGCCCCCTCTCGGGCCAGCTGTACGCTCTGGCCATCAAGCCCTTCCTCTGCCTCTCCCAGGAGTTGACTGGGGTTGGTGCTCTCGGGGCCGCGCTGCGGCTGGTTCTGTTCGGCGTTACGCCGACGATGTGCTCCTCGTGGTCCAGGACCCGGGCGACTTGGCGCAGGTGGAGGCCTGCCAGGCGGAGTACTCGGCGGCCTCCTCCGCCCGGGTCAACTGGGTCAAGAGCTCTGGCCTGGTGGTCGGGGACGGGTGGCAGGCGAGCTCCCTCCCCCCCGCGCTTCAGGCCATCCGGTAGAGCAGCGGACCCGCGCTCCATCTCGGCGTTTACCTTTCCGCCACGCATCCGTCTCCGCCGGAGAACTGGAAAGGTTTGCAGGGCAGGGTGGTGGAGCGGCTCCGGAAATGGACAGGGCTCCTCTGGTGCCTTTCCCTTCAAGGGAGAGCACTGGTGCTCAATCAACCGGTCCTGTCTATGCTCTGGTACCGGCACAACACCCTGGTCCCAGCCCCGGGCTTCCTGGCTGACCTCTGGAAGGTGGTTCTGGAGTTCTTTTGGCCAGAACTGCACTGGGTCCCTGCAGGGGTACTCCACCTGCCCCTGGAGATGGGGGGGCAGGGCCTGAAATGCTTGCGCACTCAGGTCCATGTCTTCCGCCTCTGGGCACTTCAGAGGCTTCTTTATGGTGCAGGTAGTCCAGGGTGGAGGGTCCTGGTGCACGCCTTCCTGTGCCGCTTCCGAGGGCTCCGATATGACCGGCAGCTCCTTTATCTCGAACCAAGGGGTCTTCCGCGAGACCTCTCTGGGCTGCCGGTCTTCTACCAGGACGTCCTCCAGAGCTGGAAGCTGTTCTCTGCGAGCAGGTCTGTGGCGGCCACCGAGGGGGCAGATCTCCTCGCGGAGCCCCTGCTACACAATCCCCAGCTCCATGTGCAGGTGGCGGAGTCCCCCGCGGTATGCCAGAGGTTGGTCCTGGCAGAAACTACCAGGGTCGGAGACCTCCTGGACTACGACTGGGGAGACTGGCTGCATCCCCTGATGCTCGCTCAACGCATGGGGCTCTTCAGACCTTGTACTCCCCGGCGCATACTCCAGGAGGTGGAGGCCGCTTTGCCGCCCGCTGCTCTGGCCTACCTCGAGCAGGTCCTGCAGGAGGGCACGCCCCGCCCACCCCGGGCCCTCCAGACCTTTTCATCTGGCCCCTGCCCGTAGACCCGACCGGCCCCCCCGCCACTTCTCTGCAAGCCGGCTGCACGATCTGCAGCTGGTCCGTTTTCAAACCGCACCAAGGAAACAACTCTACACGCTCGTGCTCCATACCCTCCATTTCCTCACCCTCGTGTCCCATCCCGACACAAAGTGGCAGGACCTCCTGCCACCTCTAGAGGGTGAGGAGCCCCGGTGGGCCAGCCTATACTCCACCCTGGTCCCAAGGCCTGCCGGGGATATCAGTTGGCGGCTCCTCCATGGGGCCGTGAGCACGGGCGTGTACTTGGCGCGCTTTACCCCTGTCCCAGACACCTGCCCCTTCTGCGGCGTGAGGGAGACCCTGGCGCACGTCTTAGAGTGCGCCAGGTTGCAGCCCCTATACCGGCTCCTCACCAGTATCCTCTTATGTTTCTGGCTGCACTTTTCCCCTCACCTCCTTCTCTACACACTCCCTATCCGTGGCCCCACGAAGTCCCGGGACCTCCTGGTCTACCTCCTCCTCGCCCTGGCTAAAAAGGCCATCTACATAACCAGGGAGAGGAGGTTGGCCGATGGAGACTCCGGTGACTGTGGGGCTTGTTTCCGATCCTTGGTCCGTTCACGTATCTGGGCAGAGTTCCTCTGGGCGGCGTCCACCTGCTCCCTTGACACCTTTGAGGAGCAGTGGGCGCTGTCCGGGGTTCTCTGCTCGGTGTCCCCGTCAGGTTCCCTTTTTATGACCCTTTGACCGCACTCCCGTGCCTGTTCTTTAATTAGGTGTCCCCCGCATTCAGTGGGCTTCTGTGGTCCTGTGGGTCCTCCCCTTAGGCTGGGGGGCCGGGATCCTTTAGCAGTGGACGGGTTTTGCCCACCCACTTCCCAGGAACCCAATAGATACAGTATGTATAGAACACAGGTAACACTATAGTCTGAATTCATGTATTTTAATACAATATTTAGATACACTAAAGTAAATGAAACATTAAATCAAAATTTGGCTAGGTTTGGGTTACTTAATTTTAAAACAAGAGCATAAATGTTGCTGACAGAAATAACCCTCTTTCAGCCTGTTCATGATTCAGAGCCTTGGTTTTCACTGCTTTGTATGTAGTGCAAAGAACATGCAAAACAGAGAAACCAAGACACAAGGTTCAGAGTTGCTAGCAGCAAGATAACAAGCCCATTCGGCTCAGCACATTTTGAGAAGTTCACGTGTTAAGAAACATCTGTCCCCATGCATCATCTCTCAATTTGATAGAAATCAGTAATTACTGTTGGGCACTCTTGTGCTGACCCAATGACTTAGTTACTTCCCTACACAACACCTTCCATGAAATGCAAATTCCAGTGATCTGCTTCTGTGCTGGTAAGAACTGGAAGGGTTTAAGAGGCAGTTAGGAGACAAAGTGGCCTTCTAGCAGGTTTCTAGCACAACTCTGTGGCAGACTCATTGACCAACATCAATGGACTCTGCAAGGATCTCTATCCAGTCCTCCACTGGCACAGGGAGGGTCACTGCAGCGGAGGAAGGCAGTTAAAAAATAAAAAACAGGCCTTGATGGCAACTGTCTTGCTACAAAATGACATAACTAGACACCAGCAGTATGAGTCGCCGTCAGGGATCACACACACTCATTTCTGTTCTGCTATTATTATCAATCAGAAAAGTTCTTTCCTGTTTAAACTGTATATATTTTATGTATGTTTGCAGTGTTGTTCTAGCTATGTGGATATAGGATATTAGCAAGACAAGGTGGGTGAGGTAATATCTTTTTTTCTGGACCAATTCCATTGGTGAGAGAGAAACTTTCGAGCTACACAAAGCTCTTCTTCAAGGTTCTACGTAGCTCTAAAGCTTGTCTCTGTCGCCAATAGAAGTTGGTTCAATAAAAGCTATTACCTCATCCACCTTGTGTCTCAATAATATTTAAGTAAAAAAAAATTAAGCAGCTGTTTTTTCAGTAGTATTCAAAGGCAGAGTTTCTTCTGTTAGAGACTGTTAAGAGGTTAGAGAATAGAATAATGATCCCTGTCCCTCATGATAATTCTTCATTTTGAGCCTAATTTAACCTTGGTACTACCTCAGTCTTGGTGGATTTTTAAAAATATATATAGCTGTAACTTGCTTATATTAGAAATGGTGAACCATGAAGCTATGATTATGGAGAATTTAATAGTATTTATGTTACTGACATGTCATCTCTTTCCCTCTGTTTTTTTTTTTTTTTTTTAACAGTTGTGATTTTAGAGATTTTTCAAAAGGCACAAATGGCAGTGAGGCACCATACTCCCCTGGAATTTCAATGAGAGCTAGACACCTAACTGCCATTTGAACCTTTGAAAAAAATCTTCCTTTTAGTGGATTTTGAAGGTACTTCACCGATATCCTGAGGAAGTGGAGTTCGCTTTCTCTACAGAACAGGTACAGAAATGCTGGAGGGAGAGTGGCCCAATGCAAAGTGCTAGTCTGTAACTCAGGAGACTTAGAGTCAATTCCCTTCTCTGTCTCAGACTTCCCAAGGTCAACAAGGAAAGTCACTCAGACCTGGTTAACACTAGAAAAGTTACTTTTGTGTAGTTATATCAGAAGGGCAGTGATATTTTTATTAATACTAATTATGTTAGTATAAACATTAGTGTGGATGCAGTTATACTGGAATAAAGATGCCTGATGTTAGTATAGCATATTTTGGTTCTTGTTGATACCTGTATAGCTCTGCACGAGGCAGGGTATACTATACTAGTAATGTAGACAAGCCCTTAGTCTCTCTGTCTTGGTTCCCCCTCTGTAAAATGGGGACAGTAGCAATTCCCTAACTCTGGGTGGTTTGAGGACAAATACATTAAGATTGTGAGGGGCTCAGACACTACGGTGATGGAGGCCATAAAAGAATGCTACAGAGACAGACAGTGCAGGCTTCCTCATGCGGTCTCACCAGTGTGCCTCAACCCTGCGTCACAGTAGAGCTAGCTATTCTCCTTCTATTTTATGACCAACTCTACTTTGCGGCACCGTTCCAGAATCAACTCCAGCCAGTGGCTCTGGGTTACAGCTTGCCAGCATTACTTCTTCATATGTAATCTTCACTCTTCAGTTATATGCTCTTCTTTTCCCCAGTGCTGATGTCAGCTATCACAAAGGAATCCTGCTTAATGTCAAATTATCTACTCATTAACACTGAGACAAAGAACATATTCAGCACTGAACAAGGTCTCTTCCTAATGTACCTGGACATTTGAATAGATAATTTAATCAGGATAGATTCGTTTCATCCAAACTATACCAAAGTTCCCATCTCTTTCCTTCTGGTATTAGAAAGTAAGAAGTGTCAATAATGTGTGCCAACAGGCCCCTTTGAGATACAGATTTTCTCTCCTTAGAGAAGAATTGCTCCTCTAGACCTTCTCCCCTAATCTTCTTTACCACATTCATCATTAGCTTCTCCTTTACATTTTTAATGAGTCTAAACAACATCCCGAGGCAAGGTTTGATTAGCATGTTAACAAGGCAGTTCCCAACAGGCAGTTTGGAGTGATAGCTCAATTCCAAACACCAACAGCAAAAATGTTATTCAGATAAATGTAGCCATTAGAATGAAACTCAGGACAAGCTGGACTTATTGTCACAACCTGATAAATGATTAGGCCTTTTTCTGCATGTAGCATAATTATAGCCATGTCAGTCCCAAAATATTAGCGAGACAAGATGGGTGAGGTAATATCTTTTATTGAACCAAATTCTGCTTTACCGCATTATATCCGAATTCGTGTTTTATCGGGTAGTGTTATATTGAGGTAGAGGCGTACTTCGCATTGTGCAAGAGAATTTTATAAAGAGAATCTGATGTTCTGGCACTTATTCCAGCTGTATTTTTTCCTATTGATAGTGAGACAATACCACACTGTAAATTCTCTATCTCTGCTTTAATCACTTATGGAGAGCTCTGAGAAAATATACATTTTTCATTGCATAGGTATTGCAAAATAAAAACTTGTTTTGTGAATTCTCACAAATTTGTCCTAGAAACATTGCCATTTCTGAACAAAAATACAGCTTTTCATGACAAAATGTTACTCATGACCAGAATAAATATTAAATTAAATCCTCAGTTTGGGGATGTTTATGAGCCATGAACCCCATTTCCCACGGCAAATTTAAACAAATAAAATTACCGAAGTACAAAACACACACACACAGAGCCTCCAGCTCAGCCAAGGCCGTGTCAGTCAACCTCTGGGCTTCATGTGGGAGCCGCAGATCACCATGAGATTAAGTAAAGATGAAATGTCCGATGGACATTGCAATACAAATCTCTCACAAGCAGGTGACAGTCTGGAAGAGTGACACTCAACATCTCCAGAGCAGAGCTGTGAGGATAATTGATTTTTTTGGCTCTCTAGCAATTCCAAAACCCCCAAAATAAAGGTTTTGTGTTAACCCCAAATTGAAATTTTTCACAATTTAAAGCAAATTGAAAAGTCAGGAAAAAAAATCATTTCAGGTTGAATAAAATTTTCATTTTGACTTCAATCATTTTAAAACAATTTAAAAAAAAATAAAAGTAAAGGATGTTTTGAAATGAAAAAGTTTTTATTTTTTGGTTTGAAATGACTGTTTAGAAAACGTCAAAACTAAACATTTAGCTTTTTCTAATTTTTTTTTTAAGATTTTTCTTTTCTTTTCTTTTTTTGGTGGCCTAAAGAACTTGACAAAACCAAACAAACCGATAAAATGTTTCTCTGTCACCAAATCTGCATTTTTATTTAAAAAAGAGAGTTTCCATCAAAAAACTTCACTTAGCTCTGCTCAGGAGCATCCTTCATGGGCAATTCAGAATCTTGGAGTGGCAGAACCAGAAGGCATTGTTGTAACTGTGTTGGTCCTAGGATATTAGAGGGACAAGGTGGGTGAGGTAATATCTTCTATTGGACCAACTTCTGTTGGTGAAAGGGAGAGACAAGTTTTCAAGCTTACATAGAGCTCTTCTCCAGACCTGAAGAGCAGCTCTGGGTAAGCTACTGAAAACTCGTCTCTCTCACCAAAAGAAGCTGGTCCAATAAAAGATATTACCTCACCCACTGTTTCTCTTTGAGCTGAAGAAGGCAGTTCTCTATGTGAGGGGGGAGAAAAAGGCTTTTTTAAAAAAATTGAGGCAATGTAAGTGTAACACACGAGTGTTTTGTTTTTTCACAAATCTGTGAAAAGTATATTTTGCTGACCACAGATCTATGCACAACAGCTGCAAACTCTCCTCTCTCTTACTTAAGCCTCTCTCAGCAGTTTGTACGCACCAATTCTATTTAGCTGGCAAACTCCCAGCAAGACTTTTCCCAGCCCTGAAACTGTCCCCTTCCCTGCTACCTGCCAACCTTGCTTCCTGCACACATTTTTTCCTGATACCACTTTCTGCCATTACTTGCCTTCCTGTTTTGTCTCTTACTTGCTGCCTTTTTATTTTTGGCTGACTAAGGAAAGATTTTAACTCTATCTCCACTACGCAGATCCTATGGTGAATAGTAATTATAAATACAGAGATTGTATAGATAATTATCTATCTTTATTCCAATCTCCCCTAAAGAATCAACTTCAAACCAATTCCAAGTCACTATTTTCTGTACCACTCATTTTAAACCCAGTCATATTTTCAAAGCCACTTATAAAGCACATATTCCCAAGCAAAATGAGATTCTTATATTACCTGTGATGGATGAGACTGGCCTCTTTGCAAAAGATGTCTGACGAGCACAGGCCTGTCTGTGAGAAACCATTATGATGATCCCTGGGTACACACATTATATGCCCAGGCATTCTGATTCTCAGCGCCTAGCCACATCATGCAGCATCAAGAACAGACCTCAGGCCCAGAAGCATAAATCACCTTAGATTCAGTAAGCCAAGGGAAACATGACTAACTCAGCTAGTAAAGGGAGTCAAGAAGTCTGGCATACTCTATCTAGCCAAAGGCAGTTGTACCCCTACACACACACACCAGTCAGGGATTTGAACAGAAGTAACATGAGGGTTTTGCTGCCCTATATAAGCTGGAAGATGTGTGCCTCTCATTGCTCACAGTCACGTTTACAATATTCATTCACGAAACATTAACTGCCTCTAGTCAAGTGGTGCTCTTACCAAATAGGCAGAAGATTTGTGATCATTCATGGCCCTGTGCCTAAGCTGGACTGACTGCTAGAGACAATGGAGTTTACCGCCTAACCTGAAAGAAGTGATTGTGGAAGAGCCTGCCTGCTTTCTTTTAGGGATCTCTGGAAGCCAGTGCCTCTCCAAAGATGTGTGAACACTTTAGCTGCACAGAGTGGATACAACACTGTTGTACTGAGGGCATCTGTTTCTTGGGGAGATTAACTGAAATCTAATTCATTTATAAAGTGTCATGATACCTAATGCACCCATGAAACCCTCATTGATTTCTAAATAAGAATAGAATTTGATACATTTTGTGCCTGGGGATAGAAGAGTCAGTAGGGTAATGTGTTTCACTCAGGAAGTGGAACAGAAACCCACAGAACAAATATACTGAAGAAAGGACCAAAGCATCTAATGTCATTGTAGGTGCTTACTGAGGTACTTGGATAAAAGTATCCCCAGGATTAAATGAAGAAACCATTACGCATAACAAATTGATTATTTAAATTCATAGCCTCCAGATGGGTGGGCACATAAATCTATAAGGAAAGATTCTGGTGGGGTAGATCATTTGTAACTGAGGTGAATCATCATCAGAATCTGGGAAGATCCTGATTACAGAGCACTAGAGAAAGGAAAGTGAGTGAAAAATAATACGAATTGTGTATGTTCATATTGAGCAATTATGTAATTTGGCATTACTAATTGAGGAATAGAGTCAAAAGAGAGGGTTGAGATCTGAGCCTTTAATTAGATCAACCTAGGTTCAATTATGTATGTTCATAACCTACTGTAACTCAAGATGGCATACTGTATCTCAAAATCCTCATCCAAGATATGTGCTGCTGTGAAATGACCAATACAATTTTTCAACCAATTTAAATGTGTATACCTTTTTATCTTTGAAAACTAAGTAAAGCAATGGAATTCAAAATTGTTGTTATGTTAGTGTACATATATTTTCCTGACCCATGGACATCGGGGTTGCTGTACTGGTACACAGATCCTGATCCTCTATAGAAGTGTAAGATCAGGGTTTAAAACAACATTTAGGTTTTTAGTACTTCACAGTCTTGTTTTTACAGACAATGCCTTGTTTGGTTTTTGTTTTGTTTGCTGTTTCTCTAATGTCTGTTGCTTATGTCTGTGATGTTTGGTCAACTATTATGGTGTGTACACACACATACACATGCTCTCACTTTGTGTGTGTGTGCAGGGAGCACAAATCATCCCAATGCTAATGAGGGGTTGGTTTCCTGGCGAGATTTTTCTGGCCATCGTATTATTTGCTATTTTCAGAATGTTGACCGCTTTGGCTTCTAACATGTTCAGACAGACAAGTTATTAATTTATTAATAGTAACGTAACATCTCAACTATTCTTTCCCCCTGGACAACTGGCCCAGCTACAGTAAAGTTTATGGTCTAACTTTCAAAAATGCATCTAAGAAACAGCATTATTTATATCCATTGATCTGGTTGTGTATTTTTTGTTTTGCTGATGTACTTGGCACTGCAGCTGCTGCAACATAAAGATAGCTGTCAATATATATGGTCCAACAACTTGTTAAGAAAGTGAAGGACAAGTCATTTAGGCACACACTCACATGTGCCTGGTTTCAGGTCATTCCAATGAAATATTTATTTGTATATTTCATTGATTCTCACTATCTAAGCAATATGTCCCACAGTTGCTCATCGATTTTCCTTTGGTTGTAATTAGGAGAGTGCTTATCTTATTATCATCAGTAGGAATATCCAGAGAATTTCAATGAACCGGTAGTAGATTTTCCTAGCTCTGTTTATCAATTTCCAGACCAAAAATAAATTCTTAACTTTTATTTACAACCTTAACACTCATTTAAGGGGAAATAACCTTTAAAAATATTATCTTTTTAGAAAAAAAAAAAGGGTATTGAAAAGTTTGGAAAACTTTAAATTAAGGTAAAACTTTTTAAAAAAAAATCAAAAGGTTAGAATGCAAGAGATGCAGCCCTAAGCTCCCTCATACAACTTTAATTTTGCCCTGTGTCCCAATCCAACGTGCACTCAGATTCTTGAAATAAACCTATGCTGGCACACAGCCTATTTTCAATACATATCCCTACTCTATTGTGCTATACTCTACTAAACATAATGCCTCAGATAATCAGATTGTATGTGGCACTTTATAGGCTAACAGACGTATCGGAGCATAAGCTTTCGTGGGTCACAGACCTCAGCAACCAGTTGTGCTGTGGCATCATCAGGGGTACTGTTCCTGACAGCTTGTATTCCATCTGTGTGTGGGACATTTGTATAGAGAGCCTCCACATCCAATCAACAGAGCCAGACGTGTACCCAGAAGCCTCCTGCTGCAAGACAAGCCCAAGAAAGAAACCAACAGAACTTCACTAGCCAGCACCTAGAGTCCTCAGCTAAAGCCTCTCCAAAGCATCATCAGTGATCTACAACCCATCCTGGACAACTATCTCCCGCTTTCACAGGCCTTGGGAGGCAGGCCAGTCCTCGCCCACAGACAACCTGCCAACCGTAAACATATTCTCACCAGCAACCACACACCGCACCATTGTAACTCTAATTCAGGAACCAATCCATGCAACAAACCTCGATGCCAACTCTGCCCACATATTTACACCAGCGACACCATCACAGGACCTAATCAGATCAGCCACAACATCACCAGTTCATTCACCTGCACATCCACCAATGTAATATACGCCATCATGCGCCAGCAATGCCCCTCTGCTATGTACGTTGGCCAAACTGGACAATCCCTGTATAAAAGGATAAATGGACACAAGTCAGATATTAGGAATGGCAACATACAAAAACATATAGGAGAACACTTCAGTCTCCCTGGACACACAATAGCAGATTTAAAGGTAACCATCCTGCAGCAAAAAAACTTCAGGACCAAACTTCAAAGAGGAACTGCTGAGCTTCAGTTCACCTGCAAATTTGACACCATCAGCTCAGGATTAAACAAGGACTGAATGGCTAGCCAACTACAAAAGCAGTTTCTCCTCCCTTGGTGTTCACACCTCAACTGCTAGAAGAGGGCCTCATCCTCCCTGATTGAACTAACCTCATTATCTCTAGACTGATTCTTGCCTGCATATTTATACATACCTCTGGAAATTTCCACTACATGCATCTGACAAAGTGGGTATTCACCCATGAAAGCTTATGCTCCAGTACATCAGTTAGTCTATAAGGTGCCACAGGATTCTTTGTTGCTTTTTATAGATCCAGACGAACATGGCTACCCCTCTGATACTTGACAGATTGTATGTGCCACTTTCACAATCATATACTGTCCTATAATTCACCTTCCATTGGAAAGGCAGCAACATTAACACATAACATATTCAGTTCACACCCAGTCTTAATATTTATATTATTGTAGGATAAAGATCCTGCAATCAGATGCCATACAATCAAATAAAGATATAAAATCTCTTGGTCAGGGGCTATAATCTGAGAAGATGTGTGATATACAACAGGTGTAGGGAGAGGAATATAATCAAACACTTCCCTACATCTGCAATTGTTCTTCATTCTTATAAATACACTGCAAGTGTCAACTCTTTCTGTGTGACTCTTAGCCTAGCCATCACTATCTGTCTACTTTCTTAAAGGTGTCACAGCAAAGGAAGGTCTCGAGGAGAGCATCTTACAGGTCAGTTCAGGGAAGGCACTACCTGTGTAAGGGGCAGAATAGAAAAAAAGCACTGAGACATTTTTGTGAGATACTGACCATTAAGTGGACGAGACTGGCAATAAATGTACCAATAGAGTAACCTCAGGCTAATCAGTGGAAGTTTTACTAGCATATTAGCCTCTTACTGTTCACAATGGAGAGACTCCCTTGTGCACATCTTAAAACTCTGCATATTCACAATTCAGCTACACCTATTCTGCAACAGAAATGATCTTGGACATTGTTAAAGGGTCCTCAGGTGCCGGCTGCAGACTTCTTAAGATCCATAGACAAACCACCAAAGTATATGAGGTTTAAGATGCCCTTAGCCACCAATGTTAGTAGCCAAGTCACCAAGGCATACAAGA
Organism: Chelonoidis abingdonii; assembly: GCF_003597395.2. Lineage (NCBI taxonomy): Eukaryota > Metazoa > Chordata > Testudines > Testudinidae > Chelonoidis > Chelonoidis abingdonii. The sequence continues at coordinate 115,879,411 of NC_133770.1, forward strand.
GTTTGAGATGCCAACTAACTCTAGCAGTTATCATACATTTGCATCTACCTTATGTAGAGAATGCAAAGAGTGGCAGGGATATACGACAGAGTTAAGGTTACTTGAGCATCTTAACTCTCTACTTCCATACTTGCAAGGTTTGGGGAATTCTGAATTGTAACCATAACTTAAGTTTCTAGGTGTAAACATTATGCCAAGTCTTTCAGACTCCTGTATGTCAGACAGCTTTTCCCGTTTTCCTCATAATATTCTCCTCTGATCACAGACCAGGATGTTTGACATTTGACATAAATAAGACCATTCCTGAGCATTGTAAGTGGAATGGGGGCAAAGACTGGGCTTCTAATGGAAAGCTGATTAAAACTGTAACTATGAAGAAACTGTTACCTGCTCCATATCAACAGAGGGTCACTTTTGAAAATTTTACTTATGAGCTTGACTCCTATTTTCAAAAGTGGCAGTCACCTTGTCACTTATGAAAATGGGAGCTAGACACTTTTGAAACTTTTACCCTATGTTTCCATTTGTTCAAACTTATTGTTCTAACAGCATTCCTTGCAGCTAACCACACTTTCAATCTGAATGAATCAACTATACAAGTTGCATATATTGGTCTTCTCTGCAGACAATAGACCATTTTATTGCTCAGTCCATTTATCTAATGAGAAGAAAGTCTAGCAACATTATTATTATCCAAATGATAGGGGAATTTGACATGACATTCCCCATTAAATGTACTGTTAACTTAAAAAAATCTTTACTCATGCAAGAAATCTCTACTTACTGAAGGAGATTCATTAACTTTGGTGAAACTACTTACACAGGTAAGAGATTGTAATAACGGACCATATGTGAAAACACCGCTAAGGCTAGGGTTTTAAACAAAGACAAGACACATAGAACCAAATTTGTTAGAACATGAATGGATGAGTGCAAATCAATAACTGCCCAGGTAAAATGTATGCATGCAGCTGCACACACAGATCCTGTTCTGGCTCTGTGACTGTAGATCTTCCCCCAGGACAGAACCGTTGTGATTCTGTTGAGCAAGGGGGAGGGGGAGGCAAGATTTGGAGGGGCTGCACAGGCCCCATGTGGAGTGAAGCCTGGCTCTGCGAGGGCTCCCTCAGTAGAATATTTAGGAGGCAAGTAAAGCAGGCTGAGGAGGGAGGGCAGACCAGGGACCTCACAGTACTCCACCCTAAGGCAGGATATGCGAGGAGCTGTAGTGGGGTGGTCACCCCGTTCCAGCCCTGAAGAGGTTAAAGCAGCCCTGGAGAGGGCTGTAGCTGGAAAAAGCTAAGCTGATTGGAGAAGCAGCCACAGCTGGGGCTATGGCTGGCCCTATAAGAGGGCTGAGGGCCAGAGGCTGAGGAGGATTCTCCCTCCAGCTTCAGAGGGACAAGGACCTAGCAGCCTGGGAGCCGAGGGTGGGGAAAGGCAAGAGTAGCTGGGGAACTCCCTCCTCGCAACTCCCCAGGCTGCTGGCCCTGTGCAAGGCCAAACCAGGTACTGGGGTTGCAGAAGCTGCAGCCCAGGGGTTAGGCAAAGGTAGCAGGTCCAAACCCCACTTTGCCAATGATGAATGGCTTGTACACTGCAGTCTGCCCCAGTGAGCAGGGGCTAGATAGAGACTGGCAGTAGCCATAGACTGAGATGAGGTGGGGATAGAGGGTTGGGGGTTCCCCAGGGAGGGGAGATCTGTGAGAGTTACTTCCGTGGGCAGCACCCAAGGTAAAGGGGCACCAGAGTCCAGAAGGGACACGGAGGTGAGCAACAGGCAGGATGCTGGCCTGCAGAGGGTGCTAATTCCCTGGATGACCAACAAGAGGCACTGTGCCAGTGAGCCACCGCCCCACCAAAGGAGCACAGAGGAATTTGTCAATCAATTAGCTGGACAAGCTGCTGCAAAGTTGTTTCCAAGCATTGAGAGACTGATGGTGATCAGATTTCCTTTTGCTCCAGTATTTGTGCATTGCATTTAACTGCTTTGCAAACTCCTGCTCTGCATGCACAACTGCATGTTTTCTACACGGAATTCAGTGATTGCTTATACCCTCCCCACCTCATGTTTTTCAGGTGAAATTTAAAGCACCAGCCTTTGAAACTGAGCCCTCTGCAGGGACTTTCATTGTAGGTTAAAAAATATTAAATGCTACGAGTACATCTACATTTACAGAAACAATGAATCTCCATTGTGTATTACACCCTATTATTTGCTAAACAGTATGCTACACTGCCCAGGTGAGTGCGTTCAAAGTAAAAGACCCTGTTGTAATGCACGTATGCAAGCAGGAAGCGTTAATGTTGCTGTGGGAACCTGACTTGTGTGAATTAATTTTCACCTCCACTGTACATTTAGAGCTGTGTGAAAGTTTCCCAGTGAAACCTGAAGCTCCACAAATCTCACCTGGCTTCATGTTTTATTAAAACCATGAAAGATCAGATTTGTCAAAAGATTCAATAAGGTTCACTGACTTTCTAAGCAGACCTGGTGCTGCTTAAAAATAAAACACTAAAGAACAGAACTGTTTGTAAAAGTACATAGTTTAAAATCCTTAGTCTGGTCTTAAGAGACTCGTCTACTGGGGAAGGCAGAGTCTCAGTCTCCACTGTAACATCATTACAATGATAGAATTGTATAATCTACACAGCAGAACACATTGGGTCCTGACTGACACTATCCACAGGAGTCCTGGGGATGGAGTGCTGAGAGGGAGGAATATTTTTGTGGTTCCCCTTGCAGAATTTGCTCTGAGTTGGCATTGGGGTGGGACTGTCCTTCTCCCATTGGATAAGCAATTTGGGGGCTAAATCCATTCCTCAAATCTAAGAAAATCCACAGGAAGACTGGACAACTTACATTAGTGCTACACTGATAGGGACTGCCCTGTGGCTGCCCTTGAAACTCATCAAAACCCTTTAAAGGGGGTGGCCTAGGGACAGGGGGCTCTGCAGAAGAGTTATTATAGTCCAAGGCCATAACAATTTTGCTCAGTGTTTCTCTCAGTGGCGCAGGGGACTATGCGTATCTGCCAAATATTGGCCCTGGACTGCACCCTCTCTACACACAACTCTCAGACTGTAGAGTCCCAAGCAAATGAGGACTGTGATTTTGAGGCCGTTATTCCTCTTTTCCCCCTGGAAGTAAAGAGGTCCTCATGTAGATCCCTATAGGCCATCTGTTCCTTTGTTGTCCAGCTGTCACCGTCTTTAGCCAGCAAGTGCATCTCTCTTTAAGGTCCTGATTCCCATACTCATTGAAGTCAATGGGGGTCTTTCCATTGACTTCAATAGGCTTTGTACTGGGCCCTGATTATTGACATTTTTCCCTTGCTCAATAATGTATCCATCTATTGGCAGATCAAAAGCATGTAGGACAGCATCCATCTTTCATGCCCCCACATTTACCTGATAGCTCTAAGGAGAAGGCAATTGCGACTTGATGGCTCTGCTGTGAAATTTAAGTGTGTCTATTGTGATTATAATTATTATGAACTCTAGCAGAAAGAATAATTTCTGTGCCTCATTTATTTTAAACTGACCCACTTCTGTCATGTGAGAACTCTCGGGTAAGGTCGGTGAAGAAGCATTAATCTTCTTTATGTCTCTAACTTGTCAATGTCCTCTCTGAAGATTCCCACTCTTCCTCTAAAACTCTGGCTTCTGCAGGCAAGATAAGTAGAGGGAGACACCTTACATATCCATGCAGAGAGGGAGCATAGTACAAAGCTCATGCACTCTTACTTCAGGATGTGAGGATGCTCCTCATTTTGCAGAAGAGCAGGAACTTGAAACTCAAAGGCAAAATACATGTCATTAGTAAACGTCTCCTCCAGGAAAGAAGTGTCCTCTGTAACCCTGATTAGCACCTCTTGCTGGCATGCTTAGATAACACTGAATGTTTTCTGAGGCCATAACCCTATGATTTTCCAGTGACACATTCCTCTCTGATCATCATTGCTAGTTTGCTGAATAGTGCTATTTAAGAGACAATTCCCTGCCACACCAAAAACTACATTTAGCCCAGTTTTTAAAGAGGCCTCTGATTTTAACCATTGCATTCAGCTGGAGTTGTGGGTGCTCAGCATTTCCAAAAGCAGGTCCTTAAATGGTGACATAAGAGTCCTAGTGATGGAGTAATTGGCTTGCACTCCTCAGGAATCAAACCTAATGAGCTTGTCTCCTAGCACGTATTACACATTATGTCTAGAGAAAAGGAAGCCTTTTAATCCCACTTGATGTTTGGAAAGTTACATCCCTGAAGTAGACAAAATATTTTTTATCATTTTTTATAATTAATCTGGACAGATTTTGTCTCCAGTTGCGTGATGAATGAATGGATTTCTATTCCAGCATAAATGATGACCATATTATATTATCAGTTAATAAATACGGTAATATGAAAAACAGAATTTTACTTTAAAAATACTCCAAGTATACTTATAATATTTCCTAACATGGTTTCCTATGTTTGGAGAATAAAATGCACTTTTACTGGTATTTTAATGTTTTGTGTTTGTGTGCAAATACATTACTAAATGATGTAAATGAAATCATCATGTCTCTGGCATTTGAAACAGACTGAGCTGGTAAACAATTCCATTCAGAGCATGGAAATAACATTTTGAAATGGCCAAGTTATCCAGACATTTAATAAAAATGAATGAGACCAATCCTGCCTTTAGACTTGTGGATTTAAATAAGCTTGTCAGCTATGTAGTTCGTTCCCATGATAAACCAGTGTTTTCAAACAAGCATTTTTAAAAGGCTATAAAAAAGAAAGCTTGAAGCAAAATTTCCAAAAAAAATTTGTGTGAGCACACAAAGTTGCATTTGGTTAAAGAATCAAATTTTTCAAACATTTTTCTGCTGTGTAGACTATAGGCAGAAACAGAATGAGGACACTGGCTAAGAAACCCAATGCAGTGGCTTTCAGCATTTCAATTAGTGCTTGGAATAAAGCTACAGTACAGCTCCTGCTGCAGAGGGTCAGTGCACTTGTATTGGAAGTGAAGCTGGCTCCTGCAAAATTTATAACCAGCTTATTCATGTGTGCCCTAAAACTAGCAGTTCTCCAAGGTCTGGTCTGAGCAGTCCCCCCTGGGTTTATGATCCTTGTGAATAATGCTGGCAAAAGTGAGACAAGATGTGTGTGTAAGGTGCAGATTAGAATCGAGAGAAAGAAATCCCAATTATATATGCAGATGTAAGAAAATAAGACGATATGGGCAAATTCCTGAGGCTAATACAGCGGGAAAATATTTTAAAATGGAAAGTCTCTCCCATCGGTTCAGTGAATTACTATAGAACACGTCTTAGTGCCATGTACTAATAAATTATATAGTAATCCATCAAACTGTAACCGTGTCCTGTAGTCCTTAGGCATACAGAACAGTCATATGATGCCTTTGAGAATGAAATGGGCACAAAGATTGTTGGATTGGGCCCTTAATTACTGCTGATTTTATGAGAGCAGTTATTGTATAAATTACAGCATAATTACTATTTATTCTTAGACATTATTTGTGTGTGAAGTATGTTTAAGCATCAATCATGCAATCTGTTAAGCACCAGCTGTGAGATATTGAGCCCTTCAGCTCCCACTGATGTCACTGGGATTTGCAGGGGCTCAGCCTTTACAGAATTGGGCCTTTAGGCTAGAATTTCCAGAAGCAGATGCTCCACCTGGTACCTTGTGGACCAATGTGACTAAGAGCATCCCAATGCCAAAGGGGAAAAGGCTCTGGTATCAGGTAGTGCATTTCAGCTGGCCTCACTAGTTCAGCGCATTCCAATTCACTTATGTCATAAGCTGTATCTAATAGGTGTTGGTTAGAAAACCAACAACACACTGATCATTAATATTCCTGAGTATTATGTGTATGGTAAACGCCCGAAGGACTTTGCACAGCTGTGAAGGAAATAGGGACTAAAAGGTATTTGAACCAGATAAGTATGGGGAGTGGGTAACCAGGTTTTTTCCAGACAAAGGAAAGGCCAACACTTCCATCCAGGTGCAGTCACAGATAATGGGCCATCATAGTCAAGTGGCCATTCATTGACACGTCAGAGGCTGAAGGGACCTAACAATTTGTATTGTAGTAAGCATCAGGGAGAAGAAACTGACATGGGACCTTCTCCATCAGACTCCATGGGACCTTTCCTCACAGCAAGGACACTGAACTTTGAGAAGGATACATTTCAAATGCACACTGGACAATACAAGAGTGGGGCAAAGAACATCAGCACAAAGGTACTTTGTATTCTGTGGGAGATCTTGAGCAAGGGGGTGGAAGGAAGTATAGCAAGACTCTTGAGTTAAACCAAGAGCATAGTTTTGCTAAGTCACGACAAAGTATTTTTCATTTTTATTTCCTTGTCATCATTTCTGACTTTATCCCTTATACTAGGACTCACCCACAACCTCTCACTTTTTTATTAATCAAACTTTTTTTCCCTTTTATTCTAAATCAGCCCAGTACTAGGTCTGACTTGAAGTGATTATTAACTCAAGTTAAAGCAATAAGCTGCTGTGCTTTTTTCCTCTGTAAAGGTGTAATGGACCTCATTATTCCTCTTGATGCTCAGGAGAGTGTTGAACATTTCAGGGCAGAAGGTCTTGGAGAAATTCAGGAGTGGGGATGTGTTATGGGGTCACTTGGCTAGTAGTAACCAAGGCCCGTGGAGACCAGAGTGTGACTGGAGTGCAACAAGCAGGCTGCTAAACCAGGGCTGCTCACCCCACCAGCATTCAGTGTATGTTTGTACACTGGCTGGGAGGCTCCACAGAGGGAGCTACAGCAGCAGAGCATTTTAAGGCACTCAGCATTACAGGACACGTGGTCACAACCTCTCACTGGTCCAAACTGCATCCCAGAACATGACAAGCTAATTTTCAGTAGGTCTCAGAACCAGCTACCAGCAATGCTGTAGATTAGTGATGGGTAACCTGTGGCCCACAGGGATGTGCTGGCCGCCACTTCCCACAGCTCCCATTAGCCCAGAACGGCGAACCATGGCCACTGGAAGCTGCAGGCAGCCGTGCAAATGTAAACAAACTGTGTGGCAGCCCACCAGCGGATAACCCTGATGGGCTGCTTGTGGGCTGCACGTTGCCTACCACCCTTGTAGACCAAGCTTAAGATGTCTCAAAGCTAAGCTCCACAAATCGTAGGCCATGTTGGAAAGTTGGGCAGTAACTATGCTGTGATTTAACAGCTGCATGAGTGAGTCTCAGGGCTTGGGTCTATAGACTCTGGCTCATGCTAGGGCGCTAAAAACAGTTGTGTAGATATTTGGACTTGGAACTGGAGCTTGGGCTCTGAAGCCCAGGGAGGAGGGTAGGTTCCTGAGCCCAATCCTGAACATCTGAAGAACTGTTTTTAGCACCCCAATGGAAGCCCAAATCTGTAGATCCGGGCTCTGAGACTCACTGCTGCAGGTTTTAAAATGCAGTGACATCTCCTTCTTGTTTCCAGTTAGTCAAATGAGGGCAGAGGGTGAAGGAGAAAGATAGTAGCATGAGAAAAAAAACAGCAGATGACTGAAAATTTTCCTTCCAGATCACAAACATATGATTTGGCAAGGGGGTGGGGTCATTCTTTAAAAACAAGCTGAAATGTTCTCCTTTTTCAAACATGACATTATTTATTGCCAGCAGCACACCATAACTTTTGGAAGGTTTATTTACTGGGAAATGACACTTTTATGCTTCATAGTTTTCCTGGTAGAATCCCTACTGTTACAAAACAAAGCCTTCTGTTGTAGGAGACAGTTAAGGCAGGCTGTAGCCAGGCCTTTGGAGCAAAGAAACAGCATTCGGAAAAACTTAATCTAGGGCAACATTTTCCATAAAAGGATAGGAGACAAAGGGAGAGCCTTTTCTGTGGCAATATTTCTAAATCTTTTCAACTGACAAGTTGATTGTTTCAGGACTCAGCATTCTATTTTAAACGGGAAAAAGTTTATAATAAATATACTTGCAGGAAGTTGAGTGGGTTGCACATTTTCCAATGAGACTATGTTCTTTCAAACAAATGCTGATTTAATAGAACCAAAACCTTCTATGAGAATATTTCAATTCCATCTAAACTTTTGATGGAAACCAGGGAGGTAGGCAAGATGACCAGCCAGTTTGCCTGCCCACCTCCCTGGAGTCCTGCCAACTAGCTGCCAGTGGACTGCCTCGCTCCCTGGGCTGCCCGCCCAGTAGCTCTCTGGCTCCCCAGCTAGTAAGCTCCCAGGGCTCTCTGGCTGCCTACCTGGTGGGCTCCTCAGGCTCCACAGCTGCCTGCCTAGCTAGTTGCCAGGCTTTCAGTTTCCCTGGCACTCAGTGGAACCACCTACCAGGGGATCAAGTCAAAATATTCCATTTTGGTTCTCTCTGAAGAGAGAATTTTTCACAAGTTATCCTCCCACAACTGTATCCGGATTCAGCATGAATTCCCGCTCCCTGCCTGGGCCCGCCTGCAAAAAAATTCCCCTACCCCAGCCAGCTGTAGATGGAAGTAAAGTTAAAAAAAAAAGGTGGAGAGGGCATAAAGGGTTCTGCAACAGAGCACTTAGTAGGTGGCTATAGCTAGAATATGAAACAAATGCTAATTCAGACACTTGTTAGAATTCTGTGTACTTCAAATTATAAAACGCAGTAAAAAGCAACAAGGAGAGATGGTCTAAAACCAGGAATGAGAAAAATTAATGTAGATATCAAGAAAAATAGCTACCCGTCTAGTAAATTAGAGCTCCTGTGGAGCTGAAGACTTGCATCTGATTTGTTCATTTCAAAACACAACTGCTTTTTGGTATCTACAAGTTTATAAAACTTCATGAGGTATTTGGGCAAAAACATATTACTGTTAGCCCGCTACATCAAGCCACTCCCCTTGCCAACAGCAGTGGGGAAATCTAAAGTTCAGGTTTCTGAGCATGGCAGGTCATTAAAGGAGTTTTTATTCATCCATGTGCAATGTTCAGACTTAAATATTGCACAATAGAATTCAGCCAGGAATAACTGGAAATCTCACACAGCTTGAGTCAAATGTCCCATATGAGAGTCATACTGATGCCATTTTTCTCTTGGTCTGTTAACTAAGATAAGGATTAAAGAAAAATTTTGCAGTGAAACACTCTCAGAAGGTCACACAAGTTCTTGAACCTTGGAAAGGACTTGGGCCATTCAGGAATCAGCTCCAGACTGGCCTAAGATTCTGTCTCCCCACACAAGATTTCTGGGACCTACCTTGCCCCACCTCCTACTGCACAGAAGACTGTGGTGTCTCAGAGCCAGGACACAACAGTGGGAGTACTAGGAAGAGGACTGCTTCCTGCCCTGCTTCTCTAGAACAGAGCTGGGACTGGAAAACCTTCTCAAAAGAACTTCAGTGGATCACTGGGCAGAAGACATACTTATTTCTTCTGAGAAGACCACAGGATGAAGCAGGTTAGTCACCTGCCTTCAAAAGATCCCAGGTTCAGAAGAAAGTGCCTGATCAGAGGTGGGATCAAATAAGTGATGTTACGGTGGAGATGTGGGAGGTGTCATGTACTTCCTCTATGTGGTAGGTTGCAAGGCTGCTACTAGTAGGTCAGGCTTCTGTGTCAGATATAGACTGACTATAAGAACTTTTGATGTTCTGACATGTCTGGGTAAGGTTAGCTTAAATAAGGTACAATAACTCCTCACTTAACGTTGTAGTTATGTTCCTGAAAAATGCAACTTTAAGCAAAACAATGTTAAGTGAATCCAATTTCCACATAAGAATTAAAGTAAGTAAGGGGGTTAGGTTCCAGGAAATTTTTTTCACCAGACAAAAAAGACATACACACAATAAAAAGACTTTTTTTTTTACATATATACATACATACATACACATACACATACACACACGCAACTGGATAGCGTAGTGGTTAAGAGCACCGCCCTTTGATACGAGAGACCGCGGTTCAAATACCAGTTGGTACCCAACTTTCCAGTAGGGGTTCTTGGGCAAAAGACCCCCTAATGCTTCACCTGCTTACCTCAAATATGAGAGTGACATGAACTAGGAGAACCATGCTGGCTTGGACGTCGCCTGGATTAACAAGGTCCGTGCCAGACGTTGAGGAACCAGGACAATCTGACGATAAGTGGGCTACTGGAACAAACCATTCATGGACGAGACAAGAGAACCTGGAAGTGATGGAATGCTACTACAACAGCAGACTTAATGAGAGGGGATATATGAAACGTATGAGGGGACTATGGATGGACAAAGACATACATCCACACTTATTGAGAAACAGCTAGTTACCCAATGCTTCAACATAGTAAAGAGGAAGCTGCTCTCACAGCTTGAGATAGACCAACTCCACATTACATCCCAGACTCAAGAAGACCTGGAAGAACAAGTGGATGTGCAGCCCACACCTGAAGCTGAAACTTCACTGCCACCCCTCCATTGCAGAGCACAGCAGCTGATACGAGGCATAAGATCATGGGGAAACTAGCTACAGTCAATCCTCGAGACCATTACCAAGGCTCAGTGGAGAAGTACCATCAGATAGTATGTTAGAAGATGCCAATAGAGCCCTCATGACAATCCCTACTACCACCATAACTCAAACCAATGAACTGGTATACGCTACAGCCTCTGTAATCCTGGAGATGCTTAGCTACACACGATCAAGAACAACAACAGTATGTACCCACCCTGGAAAATGAGGTTGGAGGATAAGATCAAGGCGACTCAGAGAGAAGTTAGTCAGCTGGTGGAACTACAGAAGGGTGTAGAGATTAAGGATAAGACTCGGCTACTGAAAAAATACAAGGGCCTGACTCCATCTGAAGCCCTAGAGACTGCTAAACAAAGGCTCACAGCACTGGCTACCAGGCTAAGGAGATACACTAGAGAAGCAGAGGCCAAAAAAGTAAATGCCCTGTTCTCCAAAGAACCATCCAAGGTGTACTCCCAACTGCAGTGCAACAACACAATAACAGCAGAGCCACCAGCAGCAGAAACTGAACAGTACTGGAAGAACATATGGGAGAAAGAGAAGACTCATAACACCAGTGCAAAGTGGCTGCAGGACCTGAGAACAGAGCACAGCAATCTCCCAGAACAGAAACCAGTCACCATCACAGTAGAAGACATCCAGCAGCGGGTCAAGAACATGAAGAGCTGGACAGCACCTGGACCAGACATGATCCACACCTACTGGCTAAAGAAACTAACAGCAGTGCATGAACGCCTAGCAGCACAGATGACCAGCTGCTAGCAGCAGGCTCCCACCCAAACTGGCTAACACAAGGAAGGACAGTGCTGATCATGAAAGACCCCTGCAAGGGAACAGAACCGTCCAACTACCGGCCAATAACCTGCCTCCCCACAACATGGAAAGTCCTATCAGGCATCATAGCCGCCAAGCTACAGGATGGGCCAGTACATGAGCACAGCTCAGAAAGGGCATTGGGAACAACACCAGAGCTCAACACCAGTTGCTCATAGATAGAGCAGTCGCCCAAGACTCAAGGTCTAGACAGACCAATCTGAGCACAGCCTGGATTGACTACAGGAAAGCCTACGACTCAATGCCCGCACACGTGGATCTGTGAATGTCTGGCGCTATACAAAGTCAACAGGACACTAAGGACCTTCCTCAAGAACTCAATGGGACTATGGAAGACAACACTGGAAGTCAACTCAAGGCAGCTTGCACAAGTGGCCATCAAGTGCGGCATATACCAAGGTGATGCACTGTCCCCGCTGCTGTTTCTGCATAGGCTTAAACCCCTCAGCCAGATAATCACAAGGACTGGATACGGGTACAGGTTCAGGAGTGGAACTACCATCAGCCAGCCTCTCCTCTACATGGATGACATCAAGCTGTATGCTAAGAATGAACGAGACATCGACTCGCTAATCCACCTGACGCGGATCTACAGTGAGGATATCGGGATGTCATTCGGACTGGAGAAGTGTGGCCGGATGGTAGTGAAGAGAGGGAAGGTAGTCAAGACTGATGGGGTGGAACTACCAGCGGGCCACATAGCAGACATACAGACCAGCTACAAGTACCTTGGCGTCCCACAGTCACATGGAAACCACGATGAGGAGGCAAGGAAGACAGCAACATCCAAGTATCACCAAAGGATAAGACAGGTCCTGAAGAGCCAGCTCAGTGGGAAGAACAAGATCCACGCCATCAACAGATACGCCCTGCCGGTCATCAGATACCCTGCCGGTATAGTGAGCTGGCCAAAGGAGGACATGGAGGCTGCCGATGTGAAGACCCGGAAGCTCCTCACAATGCACGGAGGTTTCCACCCCAAGTCCAACACCCAGAGACTGTATACCAGCCGGAAAGAAGGCGGGCGGGGCTTGGTGAGCGTCAAAGCCACTGTCCTGGACGAAACCGGAACATCCAGGAGTACATCAGTAAGATGGCCCCCAAAGATGAGCTGCTGAGAGAATGCCTGAGGCAGCAGCAGACATGGGAGGAAGACCAAGCAGAAGAAGTGCCATGGCAAGACAAGACCCTGCATGGGATGTACCATCGACAGATAGCTGAGGTGGCTGACATTGGGAAATCCTACCAGTGGCTGGAAAGGGCTGGACTAAAAGACAGCACTGAGGCACTGATCATAGCAGCACAGGAACAGGCACTGAGCACCAGATCCATTGAAGCAGGGGTCTACCACACTAGAGAGGACCCAAGGTGCAGACTGTGCAGAGAGGCCTCAGAGACAGTCCAACACATAGTGCAGGATGTAAGATGCAGGCAGGAACAGCATACACTGAACGGCACAACCAAGTGGCTGGCATTGTGTACAGGAACATCTGCACAGCGTATGGGCTAGACCCTCCCAAGACCAGATGGGAGATTCCACAGAAGGTTGTGGAGAATAGCAGGGCTAAGATTCTGTGGGACTTCCAGATCCAGACGGACAGGCAGGTACTGGCCAATCAACCAGACATCGTGGTAATAGACAAGGACCAGAAGACAGCGGTGGTGATAGATATAGCAGTGCCAAGTGACAGCAACATCAGGAAGAAGGAATATGAGAAGCTGGAGAAGTACCAGGGCCTGAAAGAGGAACTAGAGAGGATGTGGAAAGTGAAGGCCAAAGTGGTCCCAGTGGTGGTAGGAGCACTCGGGGCTGTGACTCCTAAGCTGGGTGAGTGGCTCCAACAGATCCCAGGAACAACATCAGAGCTCTCTGTCCAGAAGAGTGCAGTGCTAGGAACAGCTAAGATACTGCGCAGAACCCTCAAACTCCCAGGCCTCTGGTAGAGGACCCGAGGTTGAGGAAGACACATACCACCCATAAGGGTGAGAGGGAAATTTTATTTATTTATATATATACACATACACACACACAGTATAAGTTTTAATTAATTTAATACTGGTACACAGTGAGGATGATTGGAAGCTTGGTTGAGGTGCAGGAGTCAGAAGCTGGGATATTTTCCAGGGAATGCCTTACTGCTAAATGATGAACTAGCAATTGGCTGAGCCCTCAAGAGTTAACTCTCACACTCTACAGGGCAGTAGGAATGGAGGGAGGGGAGAGAGCATAACAGACAGAGACAGAGAGACATTGTGTGAGAGAAAGAGAGAGAGAGACGCATTTCCCCTTTAAGTACAATGCCTTGTTAATTAGATCAGCTTGCTGAGAGTGTAGCTGCTGCTACCAGCAAACTCCCTCTGTCCTGAGCTGTCGTGTGTCCCCCCTGCTCTATAGAAGAAGGGGTAAGCGGGGTGCAGGAGCAGGCAGGAGGGGGACACCCTGAGATTAGCCCCCCCCCCCCTTTCTCCCCTACCCCCTGCACAGCAAGCAGGAGTCTCAGGGAGCAGCTCCAAGGCAGAAGGCAGAAGCAGCACATGGCAGTGCGAGGAGGGACAGCTGCAACTGCTAGCCTGCTGGGGAGCTGCTGCATAGGGAACTTAGGGGAGCAGGGAGCTGATAGCGGGGCTGCCAGTCCACCTTGGTTCCAAGCCCCCATCAGCCAGTTGTAATGGGCTCCTCTTCCTGCAAGTAGTGGACAAAGCAGGCAGCTGCCGAACAATGCTAAAAGGGAGCATTGTGCAACTTTAAACAAGCATGTTCCCTAACTGATCAGCAGTGTAACAACGAAACAACGTTAACCGGGATGACTTTAAGTGAAGAGTTACTGTATTTTACTCACACCACCACCTAGCAGTGGAACAGTAAAATACAATTTTGCATTCTGTTCCATCTCCCCTTGAAGTTCTGCATTCCTACCATTTAGGAAATATACACCATCATGCTCTCTTTGAAGTTCAGTATATATCAATCTGTCAAATATCTCTGAATCATATTGACTTTTTAATTACACTTCCTGAATGCATAACCACTTTGTCATCTGGCTGTCCATTAGTTGCAATGAGTGGCTGTGGTCAGTTTGGAATTTCTGAGTGATCGTCTTGTTCTTCATCTATCATCTGTAGAGTTTGCTCTGCTGATTATTCTAAGGAACAAACTGTAGCTGTTGACAGTTCCTCAAACTCTCTTCTGTCAGTCTCAATCATCTATGATCTGGGAGCTGAATTCTGTTTCTTTATGACAGCTGGAGTTGTCCATCCCTTTTCTCCATCCAATTTGACATAAAACACGGTCATCAGGTTCTAGACCCAGCAGTTCTCTAACTGAAAGGTGTCTGTTGTAAAAAGCATTCGCAGGCTCTTTTTGCCTTTTTATCCAGTTTGGTTACTCTCTTCACGTCTGGCCGCTTTGAGGATATATCCTTTTCCAAAGTTGGAACAACAGTTCTAAATTGTCCTCTCATCAAGTGTTCGGATGGATTCTATCCGATAGTTAAAAATCAGCACTAATAGCATCTAAGAGCAAGGAATGGATCTTCCTGCTGTAGGATGTTTTTGGCTGTCTGTATAGATCTCTCAACCACTCCATTTGCTCATAGATAATGTTGGCTGCTAGTAATATGATCAAAATCATATTTCATTTGTAATGATGTATATTCTGCTGCAGTGAATTTCAGCCTGTTATCCAGCACTAGTTGTTCTGAAATATCAAAATGAGCAAAAGTGCACTCTCTCACTAAACACTGTTTCTCACTAAACACTGCAACATGTAGTGTCTTTCCAGTACATTATTTCTATATACCTGGAAAAGTAGTACACTACAACCAGGTAACAACATCCTCTGAATTTGCATAATCAGGGGATAGTCTCTTCCAAGATCTCTCTGGTAGGGGTGATTGCGTTTTGTATGGTTCAGCATTGTCTCTTTAGTTGATTTGTACTGGATCTCCATTCAAATAGTCCAATATCATTACTTCCTCTGAGTTCTTCCACCTTTCTCACTAGGCCCATCATTGCTGCCACACTACAGTTGAGAAGGTTGTTAGTCTTTAAACTTTTGATCACATGCACTCTGAATGCATAGCTTGTATCTTTTTAAGTTGTTTGTGGTGAACTGGTCCATACAGTTCAGAATACCTCCAGGGCTAGTCAAAGCTGTGTCAGGTGACTTCAGCTCTGGAAGACTTCTGAAGCAATTATAAGTCCCTTCTGATATGACTGTGATGTCAGCTCCTAAGTCAATTTTAAAGTCAACAGCGTTGCCATGAATATTCAGTTTCACTCTCCAGGAAGACTGTGTGTCATCACCAGAGAGAGATCACAGAAATGATGACTCCAAATTGTCTGTAATATTGTCCAACTTCCTGACTGCCTTGGGGTGGCCAATAGCTGCAAAATGTCCATATTTAGTGCATTTATTACAACTTCTGTCTTTGGCTGGGCACGTATCATTTCTTGGGTTCTGACTTTTTCTACATCTTGTGCATGTAGCTGGAATTTGTCCCTTTTAACCTGGGAATTCTCTCCCCTTCCCTCAGATGTTTTCTGATAATTACTTTTAGCAGTCAAGTGTCTGTTTACAGCTTCTAAGCTAGTTTCAGGATTTTCAATTTGTCTTTGTCCTTGTCCTTGTCAATTTTGTTCTGTTGTTTCACTAGCTCACACTGATTTGCTATATGCATAACTGTAGTTAGGATTAAGTTGGTCTTCAGTTGTAGCTGCAATGAAAGATTTTTTAATAAGTTAGCCCAATGACCAGTCTCTCTCTGATATTTTCATGTTTTGCAGTTCCAAAATGACAGTTTTTATCCAACGTATACAGAGCTATAAAGCTATTATAACATTCAACAATTTCCTCTGGTTCTTGAATTCTTTGGTGAAAACACGCTCTTTCATAAACCACATTTTTCTGAGATATAGAGTATGCATCGAACATAGCCAGGACCATAGTTATCTTTGTGCCTGTCTTCAGTAAAGTCAAAGGATTTAAAAAAAGATATGGTCTGCCTACTTCCCTATGGCATAAATTGAGAGAGATACCTGAATATCTCCAGTTTCCTGATAGAGCTTTGTAGCAATTCAAGATCTTGCAAAACATTGTTTTCAAACTGTACATTGTGAAGGTTTATTAAGCCGAAGTTCTCTGGGGCATTGAAGAGTGGCACGTTGATGAGATCCTGCAACCTTTGTAGCTGTTTTCTTTCTGTTTGCAATCTCTGTTGCTCTATTTCTTCACTTTGTTCTCATCTGGAACTAGTTTATTTCTGATCCTATGT
Organism: Chelonoidis abingdonii; assembly: GCF_003597395.2. NCBI lineage: Eukaryota > Metazoa > Chordata > Testudines > Testudinidae > Chelonoidis > Chelonoidis abingdonii. Next base: position 115,896,012 of record NC_133770.1, read on the forward strand.
CATGTATTTCTTGTACATGGTAGGTTGCAGGGCTGCTACTAGCAGGTCAGGCTTCTGTAACAGATATAAACTGACCACAGATATTACTTCTCAGAGAGATACATACTATGTTCACTATAAGATCCTTTAATGCTCTGCCAGGTCTGGCTAAGATTAGCTTAAATAAGGTATTTTACACACAGGACCACTTAGTGGCTGAACAGTAAAATATGGTTTAGCATTCCATTACAGGAGGGGATGGAGTCAGAAAACTTACCAGTTTTGTTTCAAATGCTGTGTGTTTTTCTAGACTTTTCTTGGCATTTTCAGATTCAAGCAAACCCTAAATTCCAAGTGAACATCTGAGGTCACAAACCCTTGTGAGACCAAGTAACTTACAATAACTCCTCTCTTAATGTTGTAGTTATGTTCCTGAAAAATGCGACTTTAAGCGAAATGATGTTAAGTGAATCCAGTTTCCAAGAATTAATGTAAATGGGGTGGAAGTAGGTTCCAGGGAATTTTTTTTCACCAGACATGTGGTGAATACACACACACACACAGTATAAGTTTTAAACAGACAATTAAATACTGTACACAGCAATGATGATTGTGAAGCTTGGTTGAAGTGGTGAAGTTAGAAGGTGGAAGAAGGTGGGATATTTCCCAGGGAATGCCTTACTGCTAAATGAGGAACTAGAATAGTTGAGCCCTCAAGGATTAACACTTTGTTAATGTGGCCTCACACTCTACAAGGCAGCACAAATGGAGGGAGGGAAGACAGCATGGCAGACAGAGATAGAGACTGTCACCTGTGTGTGAGAGACAGATGCGCATTGCCCCTTTAAGAACGCTGACAGCACTCTAAGTACATTGCCTTTTTAATTAGATCAGCAAGTTGAGACAGCCCCTGCTCCCAGCAAGCTCCTTCCATCCTGAGCCCTGTCGTGTCTCCCTCCTGCTCTATGATAATTGGGTAAGCACAGGGCCGGCGCAGGGGGAAGGAGGACACCCTGACATTAACCCCTCTCTTCCCCCCCTCCTTGTACAATAAACAGGAGGCTCCTGGGAGCAGCTCTAAGGCAGAGGGCTGGAGCAGCACATGGCAGTGTGGGGAGGGACAGGTGAACTGCCGGCCATTGATAGCCTGCTGGGAGGTACCGCACAGGCAATTTAGGGAAGTGGGGAGCTACCGGTTCACCCTGGTTCCACCCTGCTCTTTCTGCAAGCAGTGGACAAAACAGGTGGCTGCCAAACAAAACATCATTATAAAGGAGTATTGCACAACTTTAAATGAGCATGTTCTCTAATTGATCAGCAACATCACAACGAAACAACGTTAACCGAGGTTGACTTTAAGTGAGGAGTTACTGTACTTGGATTCACCAAAACCACATGAACTCAATCTATTACTTTAGAGGACTGCACCACAAATTAAAACTCTCAGCATCTTTGTGAAATACACAAGTACCAGCAGGTGGTATGATCAACATTTAACGAAAGGAGAAACCCCATAGAAGGTTAATGCCCAAAGGCCCACAACTAGTCTGGGCCAAAGCTAAGAATAGAACTCAAGAGGCGCTGTCTCTTAAATTGATACTCAATCGACTAGACCAGCAAGAGGTTCTGCTCACTTCTACTAAAGATCCACCCTTTGACTTCCTGACTCAAATGAATTCCATTTTGTTTCAGTCTATTTCTAAATACACACACACTTAAATGTAAATTTACAAGGAAAATTCACAGCCTATCATGAGAGGTAATATCCACAGTTTCAGTGCACCAACTCTTTCATACTGTATTACAGTAGTTTTGACGCAACTTTACCACCTTGATTCTTGAATGTAAAAAGCTACTTTTGAAACTCAGCTTAAAAGAATTATTAAAATAAAAATCTAACACACATAGGCTTCCATTATATTTGTTTCTCATGTTCAGAGTCATGATCTCTTCAGAATGTATTACAACAGCAAAAACAGGTGGAGTTTTGGTTCTTGAAAAATGGGTGTTTAAAGTTTATAAGCCATATTGATTAATGTCTTATCTAGGCAGATGTAATTGTAATGAAGACTAGTGATACAGACAACACTTAAAGCTCCCACCTCCTAAACATCATGCTCTAGTTTCCAAAGTGTAGCAAGATTACTGTGTTCTAGCAAGCACGTCTCCAAGTTCATAATGCCACAGAGATATACAAAGCACTGCCTTCTTAGCATTCTTAGCCACCTACGTTACTGACGCACAAAATAGCCAGAAGAGAATAACTCACGAGTCTCAACTGCATGCAGCAAATCATAAATATAATAAGTATAATCAATCAAGTTTAGAACAATCTCTCTATAAACTCCTGGTGCTATTGTTTCTATTCTGAAACAAAGGCAGCTTATTTTATTATTCGATGACAATGGAATGATTTTAGTAAATCAGAGCCTTGAAAACTTCAGGTTATTTTTTCTCAAAATGACAATTCCTCATTAATGCTACAGGCTACATTTTCCATGGGTGAATTGTAATGGTCCCAGTCTTGCAGTTGATGAGTACTGAAGTAAATATACTCAGACTGCATGAAGTTAATGAACTTCAGGGTGCTCAGCACCTTGCAGAATTGAGTCATAAATGCACAGTTAAGGACAATTAACCAAATTCATTACTGGTAGTATAAGTGGATGCAACTCTACTGGAGTTGCTGCTTCTACTGGAGTGGTGCCTTATACTAACAATGGCTTCAGCTTTGACTTATTGACATGAAAGCCAGTAAGTATAAAGAAATAGGATCTTTTTCGCGAAATTGAAGTGCTTAGCTCAACTGAAAACATGCTATTTCTTTACGTGCACAGTGTAGGTTGTTACCTCAATTCTGTGGTTATCAGATTTTGAAAAAAAAATAGGAGTATAGATGTAAGCAAGGCCACAATTTGGCCTCAGGAAGATTTTATGCTTGCAACTGCACACTGATTAATGACCTCTTGCTCATTAGTTCCCACTTCCACTATATAAATAGCCTCCAGAAACCTCTTCTCCCACCTCATTGAAACAGACAATAATGTTTATCCCAAGAAAGATGAATAATGAAGAAAGTTTTTAATACTGTTGCAACCAAATTATCTGACTCCATTACTTGATTTTATTCTGTACTTCAGGGCAGTGGTGATGGGAAACAACTGGGAGGCGGACAAGAGATGGAGGTTGGCGATCCTAAACAGTTGTGGGAGAGGGAAGAGATGGAAAAACATCTGGGATCATGGGACAGAAGTGGGGGAAATGGGGAAGGGTAACTGAAGAGCAAAAGAAATAGCTAGGAGCCTGAGTGGGAGAGGCAGAAGCAAACAAGTAGACAGCATGTGGCAGTGGAAAGAGGGCAGAACAACTTGGGAAGTATGGAAAGGAGAAGTGGGAAGATAATTAGAGTTAGAGGCTGTAGAGGGAAACGGCAATTTTAATAGGAAGAGGATGTGTATGGCGAGAATCCCTGTTGGCCCGGAGATAGCATGGCCAGGCGAAGAGGAACATGAAGTGTGCTGCTGATGCAGGTGCTGAGTGTCGGCTGACAAGGAGACTGGTTGGGGAAGAAGAGTTGCTGGGGAGAATGAAGAGGGAAGGCAGGGGATGGTGCAGAGATCTGAGCCAGCGTTGAGAAGCTGGTCCCTGGCCAGCTTTCTGTAATCAGAAAAATTTAGTGCTCCAGACATGCTGCAAATCTTTTGCCCCAAGAATGGCTCGAGTTTAGTCGACAGTGGCATGTTAGAAGCAAGGGGTTCACTTAAAATACGAACATTTGATTTGTAAATATTTTTTTGCAGTCACACCATTTGAAGTAGCGATTGTATCAAATTGTACACAGTAAACAAGGCCAGGATGGGGGACCTCCAGGAAAAACCAGGTACTTCAATGAATTGGTGATACAAGTGTTGGAACTCTCCCATCTGACCCAGTCAGTAACAGTGCTCCATTTTGATGCTAGAGGGCACTATGATGTTGCCAGTGCTGTTTTTTGGTTGAGATGTATGACTGAGTTTCTGATCACTTGTGTTCAAAGATTCCACACTTTTCATAGGAGTAGTGGTATTAACTCCATTTTTCTGGCTAAATTCCTGCTTTGGATAGCTACATTCTGCCTACCTAAATTCCCACCCCGGTTTCAACTGGATATGGCAGTCTTTCCATCGGTTCTATACAGTTTAGTAGTTTTGCTGTGTCATGGTTTCCATATTTCATCCCATTTTTCAGTGGTTAGTGGAATGATTTCTATGCATTTTATTTGTACCATTACTTATTGGCGTTTGTAACACTCTGTGCGACCTTGCAAATGAAAGTCACTCTATGCAATTAAGACAGTTTTCATTTAAGTCCTCACAAATATTGCTATTTTTCATATCTATTCTTCTGAAATATTCACTGTTCTAAAAGAGAGTTTATCCATATACCCTATTGAGATAAAATGCCTTCTCTCACTTTTTCAATACATATCTTGAAACATATTAAATTATTGGGATCCATACAGACAGATTTGGCAGCCTTTTCATATGTACTTGAACTGCCAAAGATAAATTGTGTATGTACATAGCGTTCATGAAATGGAGTTATCTGCATAAATGTGTATTAGCAGAATTTGACATCTTGTTTGTGTCTGATTCACTCTCAGATAAAAACTCCCATTAAAATCAATGGGGTTGCAAAACATTTAACTGAACAGAATTTATCCTCAGGTTGTTTCTGTTATGTACGGCCACATTTGTCAGTTATTCTTTTAATTTGTTTTTTCACTTTCAAAACTTTTTTATTAGGCTTCTTTAATGCATTTTGAATGGTCAGCTGTGGTTTTCCATTATTTAATTTTATAAAGCTTCAATACAAAGAAAATTAAAAAAAAAAAATCAGTGAAACATTTTTCTACATAAAGATTCATTGTATTTATAAACCTAGCAGCATTGCAGAGTGCTGTCTAATAACTCCTTAATTAGGGAAAGCCATCATTAAGTTTAGAAGGGCAGTTGGCTCCTAGACACTTTAGAATATACAGATGGCCACCACTGTGGCACCCATCCACTCAACTTTGCTCTCTTGCCTAGGAGCAGGACTGATTTTGAGTTCAGAGTTACCTTTCATAAAAATAAACTATGAGGGCAATGCTTGGTCAATGTGTGCAAGTGGCTCATTTGTATACTTGCATCACAGGCCCATTGACTAAGGCTGGCCAGAAAAGAAGAATTGTTTCACAAAAAATATTGAGGTTTCAATATTTGTTTTCATTCTGCATTAAAAGAAAAAAAAAAAAATCAGACCTTTTAAGATTTTTCGTGAAAGGAGAGAGCACCACCCCAGAATAGCCAGTCGTTAGATAACTCACTTGGCATGTGAGAGAGACTCAGGTTCAAGTCCCTGTTCATCCTGATTTGGGCTAGGGACTTGAACCTGGATCTCTCCCACATCCCAAATGCGTGCCTTGACTACCAGGCTATTGGAAATTCTGGGCTCGCTTGTTCTCTGAACAGAAATTCTATTCTGAGCCTGAGAAACATTTGTCTAAACTGATATGTTTCCATGAAAAGTTTCAGTTTCAGCGAATCAGCATTTTCCAAAGGGGCGGGGGGGGGGGGGGAATAATTCCTGAACAGTTCTAACATCTATTTTAAATATCATTCTAAAGGGTGTCCAGAGATCTTTTTTTAAATCCACCCTCAAATAATTATTCAGCTAAACCCTGCTCCTTGAAACAACTGCACTGGAAAGTGCTTTAAAACTAGCAATTGGGAGACCTGGTTTCCCCTCCTGGGGTGTGTGGGTGTGTGTCACAAATTTCTTTGTGTCTTAGTTTCTCCATGTCTTCAATGGAGATAAGGATTACCTCAATCTTTGTAAAAGACTGACCTCCAAAAATGAACGGAGGGCTATGTAAGAGCTCAATAATACTATTAAAAGGAATTATGTTCATGAGCCTGTACTGGTCCTGATTTTTATTTCTATTTTTTTTTTGAGACACAGGAAAATGTGATCATTATATTTACTTCATATATAGAAATGTTAAGGCTCACAAGTGCTAAATTTTGCTGTAACAAATACCTCTTGAGAAGTTAATGGAAATTGTGTGCGCATATCTTCACTGAAAAACCAGAGGAGACTATTTCAGTGCTGAGAGAAAAGAGCAACATGTACCTTATTTCCAGCAGAACTGAAGGAAAATAATTACATCTTTTCATTTGTCCAGAAGATGCCCCAAAAGGGAGGTATTGCATTTGGTTAATTTTCATTTAAGGATAGAGCTGGTTAGTCCTCTTTATTTTCATTTTAAATTTATGCCATGCAATTAATAAAGCAGTTTCCACTCATTTTTGACAATGAGAGCTTGATGACTGAATCATGATTTTGTTGGGAGCTTTTTGCTGTAACTTTTCCACATCTGTACTACCCACCGGATTGGCAGGTAGTATTCGATTTATGGGGGATCAATTTATCGCGTCTTGTCCGGACGCGATAAATAGATCTGCAAATTGACACCCGTAGTCCACCTGGGCAGGAGGAGTAAGTGGAGTCGATGGGGGAGTCACGGCAGTCGACTTGCTGCCGTGAGGACGGCCAGATAAGTTGAATTAAGATACTTCGACTTCAGCTACGCGAATAGTGGAGCTGAAGTTGCGTATCTTAATTCGAACCTCCTCACTAGTGTAGCCCAGGCCAAGTGACGTTAAGGTGATTTCTATAAAAAGAGTTGTGGTAGCAGGTAAGAAGAAATGCTTCAGAGCTCTGCACTTCATGGTTTAAACCAGTCTCTGTTTGGGATTAAGGATGTGAGTGGAAGCACAGATTATTCCACATCAACCTACTGTGAAGTTTTTACACTGTTATCTGAAATATATGGTACCAGCCCCTGCAGGGGCGGCTCTAGGCATTTTGCCACCCCAAGCATGGCAGGCAGACTGACCAGCAGACCCTCTGCAGGCACGCCTGCGGGAGGTCCACCGAAGCCGCGAGACCAGCGGACCCTTCACAGGCAAGCCGCCGAAAGCAGCCTACCTGCCGCCCTCGCGGCACCGGCAGAGTGCCCCCTGCAGCTTAGCGCCCCAAGCATGTGCTTGGCGTGCTGGGGCCTGGAGTCGCCCCTGAGCCCCTGTCAGAGACAGGCGACTGAACTAGATGAGCCTTGGGTCTGATCCCAGTATGGCAATTCCTGTTTTCCTAGATGATTCTACGTGCTCTATTCTTTGGATGCAATATGAACCAATACAGAATTTGTTCTAGTATCTGGTAGATAATGAAGATTGAAATTATTTAGACATGGGCTGGCTGTTATTCTGATATTTTATAAGGATGCAGGTATAAAGGAATCCAGTGTGCTCCATTTTCATAGTACAGTATGTGGGATTTTTACAGCTATCACTAGACATTGGAAGGACCATGATTAAATAAACTGTTAGGATTGGCCACGGTAAGGAAGCTCTGCTTGAGTGCAGTGCCCCAGCACTACTAGCAGTGCTCTACTTCAGTTCTGCCCACTGTGCATGGGACAGAAAATTCTAAACCTGGCTCTGTCATCGATTCACTGGATGGCCTTGAGCAAGTCTCTTAGCCTGTCTGTCTCAGTTTCTGTAAAAGGGAGATCACGATGCTTATCTAACTATGTCATAGGATTGTTACGAGTGTTGATCATCAAGTCTAAAGCATTCTGAACATGTAAAGTACTATTTAGAACTAGTAATTAATAGTACGACAATACTGATAGGTAACGTGATTGTGATAATTAGGCTCCAGAAGTAACAGATCACTGAAATCAGATGAAGACAACTCACTGTTTCATAGCATGTCCTTTAAAGATTTCCATCTGGAAACTCAGGAGCAAGGCATTGAATCTGCTTACAGACAGAATGTTTTTCTTTGAAGCAATAACAATTAGATACTTAAATAACAATAATAAAATGAAAACTATTTGTATTACCATAGCACCCAGGAGCCCAAGTCATGGAATTTTAAATTAAATCTTAAATTCTGCAAAACTGAAGAGGCACTGAAAAATTGATAGAGTGCTAGCTCAAATCAAATGCCTGGGAATATTTTTTCTCCTGAAAGACCCAGCATCCACAACAGTACAATCAGTAATATGTCCACATTTGTTGCACTATTGCTTTAAACAGATGAATGTCATTCGTGTTTTAGAGAAATCTGTTTAAAGTATTTTACAGAACTGGCAATAGGACAAACAGCATTTGTGAAGAGAAGAAAGTGCCACCCTGTGCAGTGAAGTCTCCTCTGGGCAGAGAGGACCTCCCATACATTATATTTAGCCTCTGCAGTAAGCTGGCTCTGAGTAAAGCATTACTTGTCAATTTCACCTATCCACTTTCAAATGCCAGCAGTCTCCACTGGCACTACTGGCTTGGGAACAGGCCAGATGCAGATCTCCTACCAGAAGCTAGCAATCCCGCAGCCTGATGTTTCACAAATAAGAAAAGCCAGGAAATCTTTTACCCTTCTTCTTCCTCCACTTTTGAAGGTAGGAGGATCATAATTATTACTACAAATGACTCACCCTAGCAACATTCTCAGTGTACACTGACCCTTTGGAATTTAGGAGAGTTTTTTCTGGCATCCAATTATAGCTGTTAGCAGCCACGACAGCCAGCCTCTGGCCTCTAAATGATGGGGGCGGGGAGGTTCTGCAACACTGTCAAGCATGTTTTCTCTCACTTACATTTCTTAGTCTACATATGGCGGGCAGCAATATCAATGGTTTATTGAACATGATGCTCTAAAGCTATGAAGAGGCTAGCTGGTTCTCAAGTTGCTTAGTCTACAAGAGTAAAGACGTTATTTTACCTCTGTATTTAGCACTAGTGCAACCACTGCCGGAATACTGTGTCCAGGTCTGGTACCCACAATTCAAGAAGGATGTTGATAAATTGGAGAGGGTTCAGAGATGAGCCATGAGAATAATTAAAGGATCAGAAAACATCTTATAGTGATAGACTCAAGGAGCTTAATCTATTTAGCTTAATGAACAGAAGGCCAAGGGATGAGTTGATTACAGTATGTAAACTCCTACATGGGGAACATATTTAATAATGGGCTCTTCAATCTAGAATAGAAAGGTGTAGCAATCCAATGACTGCAAATGGAAGCTAAACAAATTCAGACTGGCAATAAGGTGTACATTTTTAACAGTGAGAGTAGCTAATCATTGGAACAATTTACCAAGAGTCATGGTAGATTTTCCACTGCTGACAATTTTTAAATCAAGATTGAATGTTTTTCTAAAAGATCTGCCCTAGGAATTATTTTGGAGAATTTCTATGTCCTGTGTTATAGAGGACGCCAGATGACATGATCACAGCAGTCCCTTTTGGCCTTGGAATCCATGAATTCTGTGAATACATAACATTTCTCCAGGAACTGAAGCTATCCTATTGTCCAAAGAGCTAGACTTTTCATCTGGCAGTACACATCTCAGTTACATTTTTCCTGAGCTCCAGCTTTTGTAATGCATGCAAGACTCCTGCTATACCCTAGCTGGGTGAAGTACACAAGTTCAGGTACAGGTCATACTGTGTGACTGAAGAGCCACATTCGGCAAAACAGAATTTGGCTCAAAGAGGCAATTTGGTTAAATAGAAAGGTGCATCCTATTGGGTTGCCCCAGAAATTCTATGGATGATTTCAGAAAGGATTTTTAAAGCTAATTGTTGAGTATAAGAATGTCCTTAAAATCCCAGCTTCAGAAATAAGAATTTCTCAGCTACGTCTATTAAGTTTGACATATAGTACCCTTCAAAAACAATTAAACAAACATTGTGAAGTTTGACCCACATACACTCACTATCTAGGACAGAAAAGTATGTTGACTTCAAATCTCAACAATGTGATTCCAGTCTAGAAGACTTAATTTAGCATCTTTTCAACCAATAGTTCAGATCTAAATTTCCCCCTTTCCCAAATGACAGCTTCATTGACAAAAGACAATCACCACCTACTAACTGAAAACATATCTATTTTACAAATGTCTAACAAATCTAGATTTATCAATCATAATGGAACACTTATTTCCTTAATTGCCACCCCTCAAACAATGAAAGATTTAAGTTAAAGAGCATGAGGCAGAGGCATGTTCTATATTCCAAGGATAGATGGGAGGCAGTTTACACTTTCCTTATTCAGGAGTTCCAGGACATGGTGCAGCCCCCCAGTGCAGCTAAGGTAGCTCTGGAACTTGTATCCTCTGTTGCAATAACCTTTATGGAGCACTGCCTGGAGCAAACACTGAATCTGGCTCTGTGGGGCATGATAGACCACCACCACAATTTACGACTTCTTATACCTTTCTGTTACTTGCTCTTCCCCACCACCAGCCATCTCTCTTCTGGCCCCTTAGCATGTAAATCACATACACAACTCACATCACTTATACCACTTTAAACATCATTTGTGAATGCAGTCCAATAATTTGATTGGCTTTAAGAGAAAATAGGCAAAGAGAAATGTCACATCAAGTATGGAAGAGCTGCCCAAACTAAACCAGATACAACTATTGCCTGTGAAGGCAGGATGAATTAAAAAAGGCAACTTTATTGATCTTGTTTAGATTTTCAGTTTCTGCTGAACGCTTTGTACTGTAATTGTACTCAGAATGAATAGAATAGTCTCTGATTAATGACCATTTAAATATAAAACCAAATCAAGGTTTCATATTCCCAGGAAAAAAGATTAAATTGCCTGGCATATCATTTGAGGTGAGTGAACAAACTATTACATTAGTGGAAAGGAGTAAACTCTTGAGACCCAGATTGGCATCTTCTGGACCTTTACAAATCTTCCCTTAAGAATTTAGCTCCTTTCCTAACAGGGATTTTTTAAAAAACAGTAACAATTCCTCTCAATACCAATTTTGTTGTATTAGATATACCATGTGTCATAAATATAAAGGGAAGGGTAACAACCTTTATGTATGCAGTAACATCAAATCCCTCCTGGCCAGAAGTACAGATCGCTTTCCTGTAAGGGGTTAATCATTTCAATTAACTTAGTTGGCACCTGACCAGAAGGACCAATGGGGAAAGAAGATACTTTCAAATCTGTGGGGCCAGGGACAGGTTTTGTTTGTGCTTTTTGTTTGGTTCCCTCTGAGGACAAAGGGAGAGACTAAGCAAGTAACCCAGCTCCTAAAAAGATCCTGAACTGATGCATCTAAAAATTACAGAAATTGTAAGTAATAGCAAGGAAATGCATTAGATTATCTTTTGTTTCAGCTTGTGAATTTTCCCTATGCTAAGAGGTAATTTTATTCCTGTTTTGTAACAGGGAAGCAGAGTCAGAGGGGAATCCTCTGTGTTTTAAATCTTTTTATTTACCCTATAAAGTTATCTTCCATCCTGATTTTGCAGGTGTGATTCTTTTACTCTATTTTTAATATTTTTTTTTCTTTTAAGAACCTGATTGGTTGTCAGTGTCCTAAAAACCAGGGATTTGGTCTGTGGTCACTTTGTTAACCTATTGGGTGGTATATTATTCTCAAGCCACCCAGGAAAGGGGATGAAGAGGATTGGGGGGGATATTTTGAGCGGGAATAGGGCTCCAAATGACCCCTTCCTGAATGTTTGTTTAAATCACTTGGTGGTGGCAGAAATACCATCCAAGGACAAGGAAAGGAATTTGTGCCTTGGGGAAGTTTTTAACCTAAGCTCGTGGAATAGAAGCTTAGGGGGTCTTTCATATGGGTCCCCACATCTCTACCCCAGAGTTCAGAGTGAGGAGGGAAACCTGACACCATGTATTGAGTTTCTCAATGTAATTTACAGGTATGAACTTAAATGATGTCACTCATTTAAACAAAAAGGTATTTTAATGGCCCATCGTGAAAAGAATTCAAGTCAAGGCCCTTGGAGAAGACATGAGCAGAAGTGGGGCTTTGTCTATTAAAAAAAAAAAAAAAAAAAAAAAAAGAGGGAAATTGACAGGTGAAATTTGCTCACTGATAAAGCAATCAATTAGCAGTACAAGTTATGTCTTGCAAATGGCCAGAATAATGTGTGTGTGTCAAAGGTATATTTTCCAACTTTACCTAGGAGTCATGAACAAATCTGTATCAAGTTGCAGAAATGCAGTTTGGACAATTTTCCGTATTTTGAGGCTTAAAAAAGTCCCCCCACGACAGACAAAAGTTTGGCCGATGTAAGTGGCAGTGTGAATGCAGTTTTGTAGGCAGCAGTGGTCTCCTGCTGACAAAGCTAATGCGGCTCACAGGGCTGGAAGCATTTTGTCCGTAAAAGTGCCGACAAAGAGGGTTTACACACACTGACTTTTAGCAACAGGCTGTGTTGACACGGGTCTCCAATCCAATCTCAATATTTTAGTATTTCTGTATCTGGTTTGGGCAAAGCCTGCAGATGTTCTATTATAATAATTTCCCCAACTTTTTCTAAACTGCAAAGTTTAAAAGGTTGGGTGTGAGAAGTGGGTTAGTCCTTCTTAGAAATGAACCTGAAGCAAAGCCTTGGACCCAAAAACAGCCCCCATAATAAGTCAATGTGGACTGGTGTCGAGTTCCACTCTGGTTCTCAGCACTGTAAGATCTGCCCCAACTGGTGGATAGTGACCCTTGCTGTGTGATAGAACTGTAACCTTTCTAACCCTGATCCATATCATGTGACTGAGGACTAGAATCACAGACACTCCTGCGTCTCATACTTCTATTATACCCACTGCATTTTCTACAGATGTTATCATTAGAGCTAGACCGAAAGTGTCTGGTAACGTTCTTTTGCGAAATGTCAGCAACTGAAAAATTTTGAGTTTCCATCATGGACTTTTTTGGTTTTTAGAAGCAAGTTTTCAGTTTTTCCATCACAAAACTAGAACAATTAGATAGAAATTACTTTTTTGCAAAAATGGAGTTTTGGAGGGGAGAGGAAGGATTTTTTGGGGTGGGGGGGATGGAAAACACTTGAAGAAATTGTGACTACCTCTAGTTATCATTTAGACCTAACTAGAGAAAAATCTGCATTGCTATAAAACAGTGAAACTGGAAGGTTCAGGGATCTTTCCTCAGAAAGCATTTAAATACCTGATACAATATTCACAAGATGCTATCAAGGAGACTATTCATACAAAAATCATTACATGCGTCTTTGGGACAGGAAGCTGGTGTCAGTGTCTCCTCCCTACTCCCATTGGTGGGGATAGGAAGCCAGTTGGGGAACAGAGCTTTAGCAGGAGAAGTGGATAAGGATTCTCAGCTAGAAACCATTCTTTCCGCCGATGCACTTGCTTCTCCATCTACTGGTAAGATGGCTGGGAAGGGAACATCTGGAATTCCTAAAGCCAGGCGCCCGTTTCTCTGGCCGCTCCCCATATCGGATGCTTTTATCTGATGGGCTTTCACATCCCCAACAAACGTGAGCCCTATGGGATCAGTCCACTCCCAAGACAAAGGAAAGAAGAAGATAAGCTCTCTCTTCTCTTACTAGAGAAGAGCAAATAGCACTTTCCTGTAACCTCCTAACAACTTAAGAGAACCTTACCACCCCAGAATGACAAGCAGCAGAGACGTTTAAATAAGATTCCAATTATATACTCTGTGCTCATATGCTCTGCACTATGTTCTGCACTATGGTCCAACATCATGAAATCAGAATTAATCAGTTGTAAACAGAAAAGACAAATAACGATATTCTTAAAGTTATCCTTTTAGTTAAAATATCTTTGAAAAAATTCATACTTTTAGCTATTTATAAATCAAGGCATTTGCTCTTCTCTGAGCACAGATCAGTTTTCAGAGTTCTTTCTACAGGTTTGAAAATGTATTGCTCTTGTCTACCTCACTATATCATTGTTTTTAACAGGTCTCAGAACTTTCTATTCATTTTAGATAAATATGGGGAGACAAAGGAGTCTGGGGGAGGCAAGAGCTGAAGAAAAAATATAAGCATACTAAAAATGTTGCTTTGATATAAATACCAGAGAACTTTTTTGGTATTTTATTACACATGAATTTTTTTTAAAGATGTATGGCACAACAAATATAATTCCCACTTGTCATAAACACCAGATAACAAATGGTCTATTAAGACATACTTTATTTTATTGTCCCGGGGTAAGAAGTTATTATAAACATGTTGCCTGATTCTTTATCTGCCACAATGTATATCTGAACAGAACTAAAATATATATCTTTTTCTATAAATCATATTTCAACTGAATTATTAGTGGCATTGAAGAAAACATTTGCACACCCTTACTTACGTATGTGATTGCTTTTATAAAATCATTATTTGCAAAAAAGTGTTAAAAGAATAAATATTAATGATCTCACTATTTCTTAAATGTGCGTGTCACTTGGTACTGATCTTTAGAGAGGGAATTTACTGATCTTTAACAGAAAGTTTGCTAGTTTATAAAGAGTTAATTTCTGTGTAGGAACAAATGAGGAGGAAAGATGCAAGATTAAGATGTTCTGGAAAATATTTTTAATATCATCCTTTTCAGATTTGTGATTTCTTTTTGCTGGTCTAAAAAGTGTTTTTATTTAGATTTGGAAAGGTTTTGCATAGAGAAGATGAGAAAATCATTAAAAAACAAAAAATGCTTTTGCAACTGTTTTCTATTATGCCTTAATGGTTTTTAATTAATTAGCTCAGAAGTATTAGTGTCTGGAGGTGGGGTGAGAAGTGAGCTATAAAAAGATAGATAAAAACACTTCTAGATGTGTTTTCCTCTCATCTTTTTTCTTCTTCTTCCAGGCAACAAGGAGATCAATGCCTATTTGGCATGCAGAGAGCCAAAGAGACAGACAATAAGGGTAGAAATACTGAATTTCCCTTTCATTGTATTTCAATGACTTTCTAAAGATAATTTAAAACATTTCTTGGCTTTCAAAAGCATTAACAGAAGATTGTCATGCAAGCAGCTAATTTCATGCTATTCTCCGACCCAGCAGCACAGAGCGAGAAGGAGACCAACCCAAAGAGTGACGCATACAGCGGATAATTCTGAGTGTTGGCTCATTACTCTCTCATGCCCAGAGTCTGAATTCTACCAGTACTTATACATGTTAACTTTAAGCGCACAAATAGTCCTTTTGTAGTTAATGGGACTACTCTTGTGTTTAGAGTTAAGTATGTGTATACAGGGCCGGCTTTAGGCCTATTCCACTAATTCCCCTGAATTGGGCCCCGCGCCTAAGAGGGCTCCACGCCCAGTCAGAATCCCTTCCCTGGCTAGAGGCACCTTTTTAATTTTTACTCACCTGGTGGTTCTTCGGGACTTCAGCGGCGAGTCCTTCACTCTCTCCGGGTCTTCGACGGTACTTCAGCGGCAGGTCCTTCGCTTACTCTGGGTCTTCGGTGACACTTCGGCAGCGGGTCCTTCAGTGCTGCTGAAGACCTGGAGCAAGTGAAGGACCCACCGCCGAAGTGCTGCCAAAGATGCAGAGCACCTCCCGGTGAATACAAGCCCCACAAGTTTTTTTTACATGTGTGTGTTTTTTTTTTTAAGTCATCGCTGCCAGGGCCCCGTCAAAACTGTTTGAATTGGGCCCCGCACTTCCTAAAGCGGCCCTGTGTGCATAAGTATTGGCAGCAGCAGGGTTTAATTCAGTTTAAGCAAAACAGAAAAAATATGGAAATGATATCAAACAGTGGTTCTCAAACTAGGGCCGCCGCTTGTTCAGGGAAAGCCCCTGGTGGGCAGGGCCGCTTTGTTCACCTGCTGTGTCCACAGATTCTCCCAATCGCAGCTCCCACTGGCCACAGTTCACTGCTCCAGGCCAATGGGGGCTGCGAGAAGGGCAGCCAGCACGTCACTCAGCCCACGCTGCTTCCTGCACCCCCGATTTGCCTGGAGCAGTGAACCCCGGCCAGTGGGAGCCGTGATCAGCCGAACCTGAGGACATGAAAGGTAAACAAACCGGCCTGGGGCTTTCCCTGAACAGCGGTGCCCCTAGTTTGAGAACCACTGATATAAAATCCATGAGATATTTCAGTTTTGTTTCCTCTCCTCCTGAATTTTCCCGACTGCCTTGACAACTCCCATTTCACACACCACTCCCAGCCATTAGCCCTTTCCAGCCCAGGAATACTTGAAATAATGAGAAACTGTAGTCAGGAAGGGAGGCAGGCTAGTCCTCACTTACAGACAGCCTCCCAACTTGAAGCAAATACTCACCAGCAACTACACACCACACCACAGAAACACTAACCCAGGAACGAATCCCTGTAACAAATCCCATTGCTTACTCTGTCCCCATATCTACTTTAGCGACACCATCTGAGCACCCAATCGTATGAGCCACATCATCAGGGACTCATTCACCTGCACATCTGCTAATGTGATATATGCCATCATATGCCAGCAATGCCCCTCTGCCATGTACATTGGCCAAACCCAACAGTCTCTATGTTAAAGAATAAACGCACACAAAATCGGACATCAGGAATGGTAACATACAAAAGCCAGTAGGAGAACATTTCAATCTCCCTGGATCCGGAAACACCACCCAACTATGTCAACCACTTACAACTGGGCAGGTCCAACTGGACACCTCTCTCTTCCACTTCTGGGAGCCTGTGACATACGTTAGCAAATGGAACAAAGCATTAGAAAAAATAACTTCAAAACAGCCAACATGCATATTTAGTCTCATCTAGTCCTACACTTTACTGCTAGCTAAGTTAGCTAGACTTCCCTCTTGTGTCACTGGGAAAGAACAGACCCAAATTACATTATTTTAGGAAGCCCAAGAGCTCTTGGGACCCAGCCTCGTCTCTGTTTTCCTTCCAGAAAGAGTGGTCCCTGCCCCCAGACTGCTCCCCCTTCTCTTTTTCCTCAAAGCCCCACCCTGCTTGTGTGTGAACCTAAGCCTAATTACCATATTGTTCAATGCCCTTTTCCCCTCCCCTGCCTGGCACAAGGCCGGGGTGTGAAGTCTCCCTTTTGCCTCAGACTTTTCACAGACACACCCAAGTCAGCCAGCCAGACCATCTAAGAGAGTGGTTCTCACCAGAGGTCCACGGCCCCCTGGTGGTCCCCAAGCATGTTTCTGGGGGGCCGCCAAAGTAAACCAGAGTGCAGGGATGGCATTACATGCACTGGAGCCCAGGGCTGAAGTGAAAGCCAAAGCCTGACAGCTGGAGGCTGAAGCTGAAGCCTGAGCAATTTAGCTTTGCAGGCCCCCCTGTGGTGTGGAGCCCCAGACAATTGCCCTGGTTGTTGTCCCCTAATGTTGGCCCTGGCTTTTATATGCAGAAAAAGAGGTGTTGTGGCACAGGTGGGCCGTGGACTTAATATCACATTGGGGGGCAGGCCTCAGAAAGAAAAAGGTTGAGAACCCCTGATCTAAGACATGTTCCATTGTTTGGCAATTGGACCCAGTCAGCCTTAACAGCTTGCAATCACTGGCCTTGTGACTATGGGGGGAGTATGCTGAAACTGTCTGCTTCCTTGACATTCCCACCCACCACCTCAGAAATTCTATACATAAACCACATGGTGGGGTAGAGAGCCATATTCTCCACTGAGCACCCCCACATTCATCACACTTACATGTATTTTCTCCTTTTTAGGCAAAGACGTCTAGTACAGATATGTGAGGAAACAAACCTACTCAGGAAGGGAGATGGGGCCCTTATAGAGTTGCTGCCCACATTACTTATCTTACCACTTTGAAGGTCTGTTCTCCAGACTCCCAGCTCAGGCTCCCAAACACATGCTGCTGAATTTCTTCCTGCCTGACACACAAAAAAAGAAATGCAGCTACACTGCGAGGGCTGCTACTGAGTAGATGCCTTTTCCTTCTTTGCAGCCTCCACATGCTGTCTCCTTGCTGCACCATACCACTGAGAGGGAGCATATTGCCTATGGATCTTTCAGGGCATAATGGAAAATGATGAGCCCTTTTGTGGAAGATATATTTGAAACAAGTGACTTCATTTTTTAGCTTGCCTTAGTCTTAAGTCTACAAGTCCAAGTCTGTTTCACTTGAGCAGGGGAGAAACAACTAAGAACTGAAAACACAACCAGAAGCTACATAATATCTAATGGTTATATGTTTACCGCCTTGGGTGTGTGTGTCCATCCAATGTTTCAGGAGGAACAGATGTCTCACTTATGCCAGGAAGAGCAATTCTAATGATCCAAAATACTATGCTCCGCACATACATGGCACCTTGCTGCAGGGCAGAGAAAGTCTGGGGAGCAAAGAGTCTCATATTTGTTTTCAGTAATTTTTTCTTCTTTTAGCTAAAGTATAATCAAACTGTTTATTTGTACACTTCACAGAATTTCAGCAAAACAACCCAACCAAATAAAACACAATCTGCCTGTATTTAGCCATATACCTAGCTTTCCGGCATTAGTTACTGTTTGAATATCTCAGGGCATGAGCAGATGTAAGGTCTGATAAAAGCTGTTTCACTGATTCCATGTCCAAGAAGATGTAGGTCTTTTTGTGCATGCACACAGCTTCATTGGATATAAAACTGGGGGTTTTAGACTCCAAAAAGGCATTTTTAAGCTCCATCAATTTGTTCTCTCCCTCTCATGTCTTCAGTCTGCTTAAATCTGAATGTGTGATTACCATCTGCCTTTGGAATTCGGTGTCTTTGGCTAAAATAACTAAAGAATCCATTCTCACAGCAAGAAAGGGCTAGGGGAAGTTCCTGTGAGACAGTTTCAGGTAGTTATTGTATAACATTTATTAATATGCACAGTGGGTCAAGCAGCACTGCTCTACGTGGGTGTTACTTAGTTGAAATCAACTGAATTCCATCTGCTTTCTTCAGGGCACAATCAGGCCCAGCAGTTATTTTTTAATAAGGAATCAGGTTGCGAAGTATCCAGGTTTTGTGGGCTTTAGAACTCTCAGTGTAGAATCTTGTCTTTAAGGAGCTAGAAGGAAAAACGTTGTGAATCATACAGATATTTTGGCAGCTATGTCTTTGCCACAGTTAACCTAGGTGATGGGCACCTGGGTCTGAACACTCAAGTTAGCCTAGCCTAGGTGTGAGCATCCCCACAGAAAAGCTCCCTCCACATTACTGCACCTTCTCTGTTACTGCTTTTACCAGTACTTGTCTGGGGGCATATCAGAGGGCACTTTGCACTGAGCTGCTCCAGGTTTCTCTTCCAGTCAGCTGGGTCAACTGCAGTAGAACTTGTCTGTCCTTCAGAAGGAATTGTGGAAAGGGCACTGCAGGATATAATTGAATTTGCCTATGTCCTCACTGTAAACTAGTCAGGCCCAAGCCTGGGTAAAAGTGGAACCTGGGCTCTAACCCACATCCCCAGCTGGTTCAGCTAACCCGGGGTTAAAGCACCTCCAAACAAAACAGAGGTCAGAGATTTTCTGTGTGGATGGTAGGAGGAGGTTGGGCTAAAATGCAAGTAAAAGCCCATGTTAAATGTGCAGTGAAGACATCCTCAGTTATAAAAGGATATTATGGTTACAGCTGGTTGAATATAAAAACAGAATCATCAGGATGTGCACACGACTAAGCTCAGTAACTGTGGGATTTCATTCATGAAGATGTTTGCAAACCTCTAACATTTCATGGATTTTAGTTTAATGTTTATTTGTTCAAAACTTATACTAGAAAATGCTGTATTTGCTATTCCCTAGTTTTGAAAATTTCACTCATCCCACCAGGGAGCAGACATGGTACCAAGTGACTTTGGTAACCAAACATGCACTACAAATGCTGAAAAGCAAATAGAGTTAACAGTTTGCTAAGAATCAGCAGGCTGAAAACATTTGCTCCAAGTGTTCACTGAATAATGAATATTTTCCAAGAAATCAGGATGGGTTTGTGATGCTGATACCAGCTCTGGTCAAAACTGTAGGTTCAGCTGAAAACTGAAACTCACAGCTGGAAGCCAGGCCAATTAAATTGTGTATTAGTGTAGATCAAACCAATTGTTAAATGTATAAGAATGTATTCAGTGTTTAAACTTCATGAAAACTAATGAGATGCTGCATGCACTGTTTCCACTTATCTGTATTTTGTTATAATGCAACAGCAAACATTTACATCGTATATACCCCTGTAACTAAATAACCCATCAAAGGAGAAGGAGCCTCGTGTAAGCAAATGAAGAACTTGAACAGGAAAGTGCAAGTGGTCATTGTGTGTGATGATTAGAGATCAAAGACTCCAAATGTGCTCATCTCTCTTTGCCAATCAAAGAGCGAGCCCATATGGGTGCTGACCCTGTCAGCTTGTTTTCTGTGAGGAGAAGCAGCAGCAATAAGTATGGATTCAGGGAAAGATCTTGCATCTCTGGACTGTTTGGATTCATACAGAGTGGAACAACACGATGGAGATCCCCAAAATTATTCTGAGAGACTTTCCCTGAGAGATTTTTGGGACACTGGCAGATTATTACATCTCTGCTACCATTTGGAATTATAGACTATCACTCAGCCATACATATATTTTAACTGCTTTAACCTCTCAATAACTCATTTCTTTTTCTCAGCTAATAAACCTTTAGTTAGTTTATTATAGGATTGGCTACAGGCATTGTCGCTGGTATAAGACCTAGGATACCAACTGATCTGGGGTAAGTGACTGGTTTCTTAGGACTTGGAAGCAATCTGAAAATTGTGTGATTTTTGATGTAAGTAACCATTTATAGAGTTGAACTCAGACTCTCAGGTTAGAAGGGAACATCATGATCGTCTAGTCTGACCACCTGCACCTTGCAGTCCACAGAACCTCACCACCCACTCCTGTAATCGACCCCTATCCTCCGGCTGAGTTACTGAAGTCTTCAGTAATTTAAAAAATTCAAATTACAGAGAATCCACTATTTACACTAGTTTAAACTGTCAGTGACCCATGCTGCAGAGGAAGGTGAAACCCTCCCAGCATAGGTGCTGACTTTTATTTTTCCCCAGGGTGCTCCACCCCAAGACCCTACCCCTGCTCTACACCTTCCCCCAAAGCCCTGCCCTTGCACCATCTCTGCCTGCCCCTGCTCTGCCCCCTCTCCCAAAGCCCCACCCACCCGCTCCTCACTGCTCTCCACTGTCCCTAAGCCCTCTTCCAGCTGCCAAAGAGCTGATTTGTGGCAGCGCCGAACAGCTGTGGCTGGTGGGTGCTGAGCACCCATTATTTTTTCCATGCGTGCTTTGAGCCAGGAGTGCCCCTGGAGTTGGCACCTATGCCCCCCAAGTCCACTGCCAATCTCACCTGGGTGACAAATCCTTCCCAACCTCAGATATGGTGATCAGTCAGACCCTGAGCATGTGGGCAAGACCCACCAGCCAGACACCTGGGAAAGAATTCTCTTTAGTAACTCAGAGCTCTCCCCATCTAGTGTCCCATCACTGGTCATTGCAGATATTTGCTGCTGGCACGTGAAGATCTACATGCCACTGTAGACCGTCTCATTGTACTACACCCTCCATAAAAGTTATCAAGCTCAGTCTTCAAGCCAGTTCTGGTTTTTGCCCCCACTGCTCCCCTTGGAAGGCCATTCCAGAACTTCACTCCTATGATGGTTAGAAACCTTAGTCCAGGGGTCGGCAACCTATGGCATGCGCGCTGAAGGCGGCACGGGAGCTGATTTTCAGTGGCACTCACACTGGCAGGGTCCTGGCCACCAGTCTGGGGGGCTCTGCTTTTTAATTTAATTTTAAGTGAAACTTCTTAAATATTTTAAAAACCTTATTTACTTTACAGACAACAATAGTTTAGTTATATATTATAGACTTATAGAAAGAGACCTTCTAAAAACGTTAAAATGTATTACTGGCATGTGAAACCTTAAATTACAGTGAATAAATAAAGACTCGGCACAGCACTTCTGAAAGGTTGCTGACTCATGCCTTAGTCTAATTTCAAGCCTAAATTTCAAGACAAATTTAGGCTTGAAAGTTTATAACCATTTGTTCTTATGTCCACATTGGTGCTTAACTTAAATAACTCCTCTTCTTCCCTGGTATTTCAAGTCCAGTTTGCTTGAGTGGCCAGGTAGACTGGACAATCTAAGGGGACTTTTTGTGACTCCATGGTCAGACTGTTATACAGTGACCCAGAAGTTCACATTTATTACTGGCTTGTAAAATCTAATTATAGAACATAACACCAGTTTGAAGTAGCTGCCCTGTTTTTGACGTTCTGCCCTGAGGTAGGCAGTCATGGTCGTGAACCACTCCAGACAACACGACAGTGTTCACAAGCTATTTACCAACTATAAAAACCAAACAAAGGACTAAATTCACAAAGAATCATTCAATGAGCTCTAATTATGACCAAATGGTGTTAGAGCTACAAAACATTCAGTGCCCCCTATAGCACAACACTTGTATAAGGGTTCATTTGTTAATGTCTGAGAAATTGAGTAGTCAGGGTCACAGATCAGCCAGGGAACACTTCGCTTGAAGATGTAATACCTTAATCCACTTGCTAATTTTGTGTGGGATAAATCTGGCTAAATCAATCTCTCCTGCTTCCACTTCTTGTTGAATTAATTTCTCTTAATAAAGAAATAATCTAATCTGCATCTGGACTCAAAGAATATTTTTTATTTCTTAATGTATTTAAGAAAAGGGACCTATGCACAGTGAATTTTTTTAAACAAGTGTCTCAGATAAACTTCAGTAAAAATGCATGCCCGCTTTCTCAATCCCTCCCAGCAAGTCACATGACAATTATTCTAAACCTCAGACTCCTCCCAACCTCCCTGCCCCAACCCAGTGGGTTTCTCCACCACATATTAGCTGGAGCTCTTTCCTTCACCTAACATATGTGCAACCACTAGGAATGTTGCATGTTGCCAAGTTCAGAAGTTCCCTTGGCACTCAGGGCCCAGATGCTGGAAATCAGTTATGTGGTGACTATTTTTGCTTTTCAGCCTGATTTTATTAAACCATAGAAGATCAGGAAAATTCAGCTCTTAAGTGCCTTGTGAGCATAAGACAAGGAAAAAATTACAAAACAGATGTTTACCCTCAGTCGGAGCATTCCTGAAATACTGCTGCCAGAGCCGGCTCTAGCCATTTCACCGCCCCAAGCATGGCGGCACGGCGCGGGGGGGCGCTCTGCCACTCGCCGGTCCCATGGCCCTGGTAGACCTCCCGCAGGTGTGCCTGCGGATGCTCCACCGGAGTCGCAGGACCGGCGGACCTTCCGCAGGGACGCCTGCAGGGGGTCCACCGGAGCCACCTGCCGCCCTCCCAGCAACTGGCAGAGCGCTCCCCGTGGCATGCTGCCCCAAACACGCGCTTGGCGCACTGGGGCCTGGAGTTGGCCCTGACTGCTGCTCCCTTTGCTTCCAGACTCCCTCCCTTCAATAATTGCACTTTTTTATTATGTACAGCAAACTTGTCTATAGACTGTACTGTTTGGCTATTTCATTATAACCAGCCTATTTTGCATCAAGCCACAAATGTAACAGCTGGCCGTTCCAGAGCCAACCCAGAGATGCTGCACACAAGTAGCACACAGAGCTTTGGCATCTGAGATACCCAAATCAAGTTCAATAACAACATGAACCAGATGTTGGTAAGATGCCAAAGAGGGTCCCACCTGATTTCTACTGGTCCAGAATCGCAGCAAACCTTATGTCCATGCCTGTAACAATAAAAAAGCAGCATGTTTGACTTGTAATGTGCAAATATAACAAAGTATTTTAAGTAAAAATATCTAATAGCATATTTCACGCATACTAAAAATTACCATTTAATTTTTAATGTTGCCACCTGTTTCTAGAGACTCATTTTTATTCCTGTCAATGGTTTGCAACACCCTCCTGAAATTACACATATACAGTAAAAAATGGTGGTTACAAAATCAAGTACTCAAAGGCTTAGGAATTGCCAGATTTAAGGTTGGCCAAGCAACCTTAGTTCAGCTCCTCTTGTGCATATGCATATGCATTATAATACAGCCTTCAATTACATGATCACATACAATTTCCAAAGGACTCTTGTCTCAGTGTATATGTACAGAGATCAATTTTCAATGTCCCTCCTACCCAGCATATGTTGACTCCATCTCCTCCATTCACCCCAGTCCCAATTTCCCCTCTGTACCTTCCAGTCCCAGCCTCCTTGCCCAGCTAGTCCCAGCCTGACCTACCCCTAGTCTTTCTTCCCAGTTCCTCTCTTTTCCCCTCCCACTCTTCCCTCATTGTGGTGCCAATCTCCAAGAGGATCCTCCTCCAAGTCTACTCCTTTTCCTTGCCTCCAGTCCCACTCTTGCTCCCTCTGTATTTCAGCCAGGTAGCTTCCTCCTCCATGATGACGAGTGCCAGCAGGGAGGTCGTTGACAGCACACTAGAGACAGATGCATGCACAGTCCGTTTACATGTAGAAGTTGTGAGGGTCTGGAGCATGGCCAGTGCAGACAGAATCTTCTGGCAATTAAGCTGCTAAACTCTAAGAAGTCTCAACTGAGCATGTGGGTGAATGAGATTTTTCAAAGATTTATGGCTTGGATAAATTTGTGCAGATTTTCATAGAAAGAGCAAAAGGCACATCCTTGATACAAAGGCAGTCTCCTGCCATATTTCAAGTTCCTGCTCCAAAGCATGGGGGCTCTAGAACTTCTCAAAGAGAAGACTGCCAAAATTGTTTTTGAATGCCAAAACATGTTTTTCCCTAGCCTGGTTTTCAGACATGGTTGACCCGTTGAATTTTCTCCAACAATTCAGCTTGATGCAGACACTTGGCGTAGAAAATTTCAGCCTAAACAGTTAAAGTTTGGCAAAGGAAGAAGCCATTGAAAATAGGGTCTCATAATGGGAAGTGCCAGGTAACTTAATAGACTGTGATACTCAACAGCATGGGCTGAAATGTCAGCATGAAGGGACAATACCTCAACATTTCCTTTACATCAAACAGACAGCACCAATTCCAGTGGCTGGGAGACATCAACATCTGGATGAAGAATTGTTTCTTGAAGCTAAACAAAATAGAGTGCTACTGATGCTTTGAGGAATTTGCTTCCTCCATTTTGCTCTCCAGAAAGTGTGTCTGCCTCTCAACTATCAAGACTGTTACTTTCTAGGTCCTTCACAACTACTGGAAAGCCAGACAGCTGCTAGAAATGCCCTCTTCCACCTTTGGCTGTCCAGAAGAATATGCCCTGTTCAAATCAGACTCTGAATTGGCCATGGTGATCCACATACGTAACCTGCAGTCTTGATTATTTTGAAGTTTCTGTTCCTAGGGAGTGAAGCCAGAGCCTATGGAAATGTCTCGAGCTAGCTGGGAATGTAGCCCAGGGGCAGCCAACCTGAGCCTGAGAAGGAGCCAGAATTTACCAATGTACATTGCCAAAGAGCCATAGTAATACGTCAGCAGCCCCCCCCCCCCATCAGTTTCCCCCCTGCTCCCAGCGCTTCCACCCACCAGCAGCCCCGCCAATCAGCGCCCACCTCTCCCACCTCCTGATCAGCTGTTTTGTGGTGTGCAGGAGGCTCTGGGGGGAAGGAGGGAGGAGTGAGGGCATGGCAGGCTCCGGGGAGGGGGCAGGAACGGGTGAAGTGGGGGCAGGCCCTGCGAGGGATTGAGCAGTGAGCACCCCCCCAGCACATTGGAAAGTTGACACCTCTTATCTGCATGTCTTTAAAAAAAAAGTCTCTGATCAATACAGGAAAGAAAGAGAAAAAATAGCCATCTTTGGAATTCATAATATGGAATTCTAAGACATACAAAGTAACACTTACTATTAATGTTGTCATTTTCCACGTTGCAAGTTTTTCTCTGCCATGTTTCCAATGGTGATAAAGCTAACTTAGCTAATTGTTCTACTTCTCTAAGTATCAGGCTCATCATTTAGATCAAGAAATGTGCCCAGTTCTGGAAATACTGGACCAAATCCTGTAACCATTATTAGTCCTTATTGAAGCAGAGCTCCCATTGATTTTACACTGGAGTAGGTTCTTAAACATGTTACCACTACCAGCCTTAACAAAACAGAACCCAAGGGCTTGTCTACACAGGGAAATGGCCTAGAATAGCTATTCAATACTAGCTCCCTGTATGGACACACCATCTGCCTTTTTGTGGATTAAGATAAACTGCAGAAAGGTTCTTAGTGTAAAATAAGTGTCCACATGGAAAGATAGTGTTTTAAAATTCACACCCTCGCTTATTTCACAATAGCTTCCCTAGGTACACAAGCCTTCAATGCTAGCAGTTCTGCCCGCTTATATTCAGCCAGCCCAGTCTTTCAGGGATTTGGCAGTGATGAGCTAACAGCACTTTTCAGCAGAGGTCATTAATAATATTAGGCTTCTTTAATACTTCAATTATAGTTGCCCCTTTGAAAGAGCTGCTTACATTCACACATCTCTCACAATCAAGAAGCAGTAGATTTAAGCCATTCCTGCTCTCATAACTCTCGATCTTTCCAAGAGCGAGGGACTCTGTGGAAAAATGACTCTAGTGTTTGCCTATCCACAAAGCACGCTAAACAAAAGTCCTCAGAACTGTCAGAAAGGGGGAGAAGTGTCAGGACATTTAAGATGGGCCCAAATTAGATATGCAAGATCAGTACCTCTTCCAGTACTTGTCTAGGTATTACTGTAGGGTTTTCATATAAGCTTGTTATTTTTGTTCGTCCACCCACGACCATCATAAAATAATAATTTGCATAACAGCCTTCCATATGAGGTTCTCAAGGCACTTTATGAATGCTAAGACTCACAACAGGTTTGGATCTAGGAAAGTAAACATTCACATTAGGGCCGACTGAAAACTTTTCAATTGAATCGTTTTTTGCTGAAGAATTCAATTTCTTCTGAATCAAAAATGTTATATAAGAATATGTCAATTTCAACAAAATTTTCCAATGAGAAAAGTTGAAAGACTTTGTTTCAGTTCATTTCTTTATGACTTTTATATATTAAAATATTAATGTTACATTCATTTACATTATATAAATATAATGTTTTTGTATCTTAAATATGAAGTTTAAACAAAATATTTGAATGGTCCCAAATAAAAAATGTTCAGAATTTCCCTTTTGTGGGAAATTTCCAAATTTCCACTTTTTGTTCTGAATCCAACAAATATTTTCTATTTGAAATGTCAGTTTCCCACAGAATGGGAATTCCCACTCCCAATGAGCCCTAGTCTACATTTTGCAATGGGTAAACTAAGGAACAGAGAAGTTTAGGGTTTTTTTTAATGTATCCACTCATTTTCAATGTCTTCATTTTTGGTTATCGAAGATGAGAAATTTTGGGTTAGATCATAAAGTGATTAGCAACTCTTGTCTCAGATGTCAGACCTTCTGTGCCTCTAGTTGGGAAACCAAAAATCAAAGCACTCAAATTTAGTGGAAGGTTTTGAAAGTATTGGGTGTGTGACCTTGGGCAAATCACACAGAGCATGTGACAGAGCTGGGAATATAATCCAGACCTCAGATGCCAAATCAATGTTTTAGCCAGAAAACAGTCCTTCCCCACTCAAAAGCCTTTTCTTGTTCTCTCATTTATAGGACTTGTGTTGTGTCCAACCTTATCAGCTGCTGCTAAGATTAGCTACCAAAAGATTAGATTCAAAAGCTCCAGCTCCCTGGATGTTAGTCAGTAACTTAAGAAAAAAAAAAGTTATATTTAAAAAAATGTGTTTGTTTCCAGGGGATAAATGGAATTTCCAGATTTGTTGGATTTGGAATAAGTAAATATTTATAGCTGTGTTTAACCCCTCTGAAAAAGGTGACAAGTCTATTGAACGGGTCTACCTGATTACACTACATAATGCACACAAACGGTATGATGGATTTGCATTGATGCATTTCTCAGTTAAACTGACTTTTGCTTAGATGTTAGGCAGGGAAAACCAGAACACTCCGTAAACATTTCTTATTGCCTTTGAACCACTCATTCCTATTTATATGATAAATAATGACAGTGGGAGTTGTTTCAAATCCTCTTTACTGATAACTTTCTATCCATGAAAGGAGGATCAGAATCTTTAATTTTTCTCAGTGCCTGGCAGGGTTTTGGTGGCAGGGGTGAGGAGGTCTAATAAACTATCTAATAATTTTAAAAAATTGAGTACTGTATTATCAACATTTCTATTTGCTCTCCAGTAGAGCTGGGTGGGTGTTATGGGGCTCCTAGGTGCAACCTGGACTGTGGAACTGCTGACCCTCTGTCCCACCAACCTGGGCTGCCTCTCACATGGTGATGCTGATGTCAAGCTACAAACCTCTTATAGGTACTGTACTTACACACACATCCAGAGGCAGGGACACACCCAGCTATGTTACATGAATGATCTCCCAGCTACTCATGAACCATCAATAAAGATGCTCCAGTCTATTCCCTGCAGCTCCCCAGCCTTGCACCCCAGAACTGTCCTGTCTTGCTGTGGTCAGAAGCCTGGCCAGTGTAAACTCATTACCTGGTTCACCACTTTGACAAAAGGGTAGTGGATATGCAACATCTCTTATTAACCTGAGCCAAGATTTCCAAAACACTTCAACCAAAACAGATTTACTAACTATAGAAAAATAGATTGTGATTATAAGTGATAACTATCTCTGACATTTATGCCTACCTTAAACAAATAAAAAATAAAACATTTTCCATATCATAAACTTTTAGTCTAAGCACGAGTTGACTCAAACAGCTTTTGGTTACAGTTACAGTTCCTCAGTACACACAGGGCCAGCTTTAGTAAGTACGGGGCCTGATTCGAATACCCGGCGGCATTTATCCTGGCACTGAAGGACCTGCTGCTGAAATGCCGCTGAAGACTCGGAGCGAGTGAAGAACGCGCCACCAAAGTGCCGTTGAAGACCCAGACTGCCACCGGGTGAGTAAAAAAATTAAAATGGCACCTAACTTAGGTGCTCTTCTTTAGGGCACGGGGCCCTCTTAAGCACGGGGCCCGATTCAGGGGAATCGGCCTAAAGCAGGCCCTGAATACACAGATTCCCTTCTGGCCTGGGACCGAACTCCCTTCAAAGTCTTTGCACTCCAGACATTCTTCCAGTGTTGAGTTGAGGGTGGATGTGAGGAGAGGCCAAGTGATGATGTCACTTACCCTTTTTTATACTTTCTTCCAGCTTACTGGAAAGATCCTTGCTGTGATGTGGGGGATCAGACAGTGCCCATTGATCAAGCAGTCTCCACTGCATACCTGCCTTCTCTAAGGAGTCTTTGGGATAGTGGATTCTTTTCTTGATGGGTGTTGATGAGCCATTAACACTGTCTGGCTATTGATGGTGACTTCTTTGTTGTAACAAAGGCTGGTTGTGGATGTTCCTAACCTCACAACATATTTCAGTAGCAATACTTCATAACTTCACATACAATGATACCACACACAATCCAACAGGATATTAATGTTCAACAGATCAAGACTATTTAAATGATACCTGACAAGGTATACATTGTACAAAAAACATATATCATCATGGTGAATATGGGAGTTCCAGGATGCTACTTTGAGGTACAGAGTGTCATAACTGGAAATGTGTTTTTCCTGTCCAGTGAAAATTTGAGATATCAAAAAGATTCTCCTGTAATGTGTCTGGATAAAACAGACTTTTCAAATTCACTCCCACACGCAACCTGCCTGGTGGTTAGGGCATTCACCTGTTAGATGGGATACCTGGAGGAGTCCAGTCCCTGCTCTGAATCTCTCTCTAGTTTTGACCAGAAATTCCCTCCTGGACCTGAGAAACCTTCCAAAACATTCCTGAGAGTGATATATTCTCACAAAAAGTTTCAGTTTTTACAAAAGGGCATTTTTGATGAAAAACCATTTCATTGAAAAGTTGCCAACTAGCAGTAGTATTCAACATGAGAGACCTTATCAAACTCCCATTAATGTGAAGAAAACCCAAGAACTTAATTTGATACAGATAAAGAGACATCTACTATACATGAAAAATATTCAGTTATCTCAGAAAAGAATTAAGACAATTATTCTGTTCCCTTCCCTTACACTAGCTGTCATGTCGAATTCTTTTTTCAAAAACTTTTGGTTTTAGAAGTTACAGCTACTAAGGCCCTGATACTGCAATCTCGTAGGTCACACGCTGAAATTTATGATCACGAATAGTCCCGTTGACTACTGGTATGTCTACACAGCAGCTGGGAGGTGTAATTCCCATACAGATAGCACATAAGAGTCACTTTGTGGCTGCAATGGCAAAGGCTAGCTGCCCACGTACAGTGTCACCCGACTCTCTGGGTACATACTCAGGTGGCTAGCTCAAGCTGTCACCCATGTCACCATGGCCACACTCCTATTTTAGCATGCTATCTTGAGCAGAGCTAGTGAGTTTATGTCTGCTCATGCTGGGAATTACCGCTCCCAGCTGCTGTGTAGACACACCATGTCTCTTTTGAACACACTCCGTTCTCTATACCGATGTCAGAACATTTTTTAAAGGAGAGTATAAGATTCGTCTCCAAGGTCTTCCCATTGATTTCTCTTCTCTATGAAAAATTGCTCGACACTTCTGTGATAATGAAAACTTGTTCAGTTGTCACTCTTATCTTTTCAGCCTGGCCCCTCCACTTTATTTGTGAAGACAAGTTTTTAACTCAGTAAAATACCTTTTTTTAAAAAAAGATGACCCCATTAGTCCCTATTACTTCCAGGATCAAAAGGTTATTTCTAGTATTAAAGATCACATTTATCCTCTTAACTATTTATAAATTCCCTCTCACCTGTTTACTCTGCAGTGCCACCTCTTGGCTTGACCTTGCACAGCACAGGTGTAAAGCGCTGTGCATTTAATAGAAAGGTAAAAAGAAGGAGAACCATCAATATTACATTAATGAGCAATGGGAATGTTTAGCTAAATTCCTTCTTAGCAAGAGGAGCACATTTAAAGCTATATCTCTCTTGCACTCTTGGGAGGGAAAGACCTCAATATTGACGCAAAAATTAATAAAAGTTGTAAACTTTTTGTAATGTTGGTCAATACAAACTTGTTTTCCCCTTGCCAGAATGTTAAAATATACCTACAAATTATGCTATAGCCAGGATGCTTGAAAGCAATACCTGTGTATGGGTTAGTTTAGTATAATATGTTCAAGCGAATTAAAGAAATTACAGAAGTCTTCTGCTTTCTATCACCCAGAAACTGGCTAAGGGCCAGAAAGATAACACCTCCTTGACCATAAAAGGGTTTATGACTCTCATGAGTGCTTACACAGACTTTTAAAAAGCAGCTTTCCTAACTTTACTTTGCCTTAACATTTATATTATGTTTAAAAGATGTACTGCTTATTGGAATTTGCGCTTTGTACAAAATACTTAATACACGTTTAATTGCTACCACAGATTGGAACTCTAAGAAGCTTGGGTCAAGAACCAACAAACCAAAAGAGTGTCCTATCTACTGGGCCGTCCTTTGGATTTATGGGGCCCTATGCAGGATTATGAAACTGGTACATCTATGCCTGACAGCAGCCCAGGGTCACAGCCCGGGAGGGGATGGACAGGGCAGCAAAGGATAGCGAGCCGCCCAGCCTGCCTCACAGAGTCTGAGAGTCACAGTTTCCTGCAGAGACCCCTGAACGCTCTCCCTCACACAGAATGCGCGGCGCTAGCGCATTTGGCTCTCTGAATACGGCCCCTGCCTCAGGAGACTGCAGTGTGCACTAGGTGTGTGGGAGCCAACTCACTCTTACCTGCTGTCATGCGCTGCGGGAGAAGCTACTGTTTGGGGAGGCTAGCTCCCCAGCCCACCTCTTCTACCTGTGACTCCACCCATACTCCACTCCTGCTCAGCCCCAGACCCCACCCCCATTCTGCCCAGGCCCCACCTTCTCCACATTGTCTCCCTCCTCTCTTCTCTCCCCCCCTACTCACCCCATTTCAGCCAAATCCCTGAACCCAAAGGAAGCAAATGACATTTGAAAAACCACTCTTCTACAGTTTCTTTCTAAAGAAAATGGAACATGTTTTCCACTGCATGCCAGCAGGGCCATCCTTAGGATTTATGGGGCCCTACGCAGTATTATTAAAGTGGTGCCCCTATGCCGGATGGCAGCCCAAGCTCACAGCCTGGTGGGGGAGGGGGAGGAGGGACGAGACAGCAAAGGATAATGAGATGCCCGGCCTGCCTCATGGTGGCGGAGAGTCAAGAGTTCCCCGCAGAGACTCCCATACCCTCTCCCTCATGCAGAATGGACGTGAAGAAAGTACCTAATTAAAAGCACTAAAATTTGGGAATAAAAAATGTCAGTCACAGGTTTTTTGATATGCCCTGAAGTTTGTCAGAGATTTATTTGCAAAAACTTCGTAGTAAGGGTGAGTCAGCTGTCCTGCTGAATACAACATTACATATAATGGAATACACGATGCAGCTCTTCTCTGTTTTACATTTTCTTAATCAGTATTTCTAAGCTGAATTTATATTTTAAATGTACTCAAACCTTAAGCCAGCATTCCAGATTACTAAATATTTAACTCACTGAAACAAAGACATTATTTTAAATTATTTAGTCACAGAGGTTTAGCGTGTTCATAACAATGTTCACTGCTTTTAGAAAAAGGGAACATTAATTTACTGTCTGTGATCTCCATAACAATAGACATGTTTATGAAATTTCACCAACTTTAAAAAATATGTTTCCAAAGATTTTAGGTATAACAAGGATTTTATGTCTTACTAAGGTACTAATTTTTTTAGAGGGTTCTCTTAAAACTAGTTCATCAGATAGTTAGAAGTAAAGAAAGGGAAATTCATTTGTCCCGCTCTCTGGAAGGAAAGGAGTGTTGTCCCTTTAAGGACTCTCTTCAACAGGGGGTGAAGGGCCAAAGAGATGGACAGACAGGATAGGAAGACTTCAGAAGCAAGTTTTTTGTACTATTGTAATTAAAATTAAAATGTGTATTTTAGATAAGACTGGTCTTTTGAAGGATTTATTTAAAAAACTATATGTCTGAAAATCCAAGCATTTAAGGCTAAAGATGAATACTCAAATTGTGCATCTAAAAATCTATGCACGGATTTTTTAGAGATGTGAAATTATAATCTTCAGCAATATACTAAAAATATTTTTAAAGCAAATTTTAAACTAAAGTCCTGTAGACTAACATGTTCTGAGTAACTATTACAGTGATGCACAACTGCTTTTGTAGGTAAATTCAGAAACTGACAGTAGATACCTGGGGATTGGCAAATGCCTGTTAAATGGCTTCATTACCACTTGAATGGCTCTTTAACAGTTTCAGTGTTGTGTGAGTAGGTCTGGCAGGCTGGAAGGCTCTCTCACTTTTAAGTACTAGATCCCCTTCGGAGTAAGAGTCACCAGGCTGCAGCAGCCAGATGTGGGAGCCTGCAGGAAGGGTCAGAACAGGGATAAGAAGAGGCGGGACGGTGAACGCTAGTTAAGACCCAGGGGTGCCCCACGCAGCCATCTATGGTGTGTATGCCTAAGGATGGCCCTGCCTATCTAGACCAGGACACCTCCCTCTTGTAAAAATGGTAAGTTTGGAATTTATATAATTCCTTATCTCAAGAACAGAAAATTTGTAAAGAAAAAAGTGTTTAGGAAAGACCCAGTCCTGAAAAACAAACAATGTGAGGATGTTCTTTACGCATATACCCCAAAAAGGAATGTGGAGATTTGTTATCAGAACAATAAATCTAGGTTGTAAAGAGAGTATCTACCATAGGTATCTACTCCATGGGTGCTCTGGGGCCATAGGAAAAAAGTGGTCGGTGCTGAGCACCCACCGGCAGCCCCCTACCAGGACCTCCCCCTCCCCCCAGCACCTCCTGTCCTCTGTCAGGCCCTGTTGATCAGCACCTCCCCCTCTCTCCCAGCGTCTACTGCCTGCCACAGATCAACTGTTTTGCCGTATCAGGAGGCGCTGGGAGGAAGAGGTCAGGAAAGAGGGCACACCGCACTCGGGGAAGAGGACGGAACTTGGCAGAGAAGGGGCGGGGAGGGAAGAGGTGGGTTGGGGAAGGAAGAAGCAGATTGGGAGCAGGGCCTGGGTGGAGCACCCCACCCCAGCAGATTAGAAACTCAGCACCAATGGCCTCTACCAGCTCCCCTTTTCAAGAAAATTCTGCGTCCTTAAAACTTTAGAGAAAAATGTGTGTAGTAGGGAAATGTTTTGTTAAAAAATGTTGATTATTTTTTAAATGTTGAAATGGCAAACCATTCTGAAAGGCATATTTGAAAGTATTTTAACTAAATGCAAGAAGAGTGTGTGGTTTCTTAATATCACTGCTATGTAAGTGATAAAAGGCTTTATGTACCACCCTGAAATGTAATCTGCAGCACATATAAAATTGGAATGATACAGAGATTAGCATGGCCCCTACACGAGGATAACACCCACATTTGTGAAACATTCCATCTAGTACAGCTGATTACTAATGTAGAAAGTCATTAAGTATAGAATAGTTATATTAATGCAGAATTAACTAATTACTGTCTGTGCTCCAGCAGCTCCTGTGCCCTGCTCAGGAAGACAAGAAGAATGAACTCTCCAAAAATTGATATGAAGTATCAACAACTTCTTTAGCTGAAAGACTCTAAGAAGT
Organism: Chelonoidis abingdonii; assembly: GCF_003597395.2. NCBI lineage: Eukaryota > Metazoa > Chordata > Testudines > Testudinidae > Chelonoidis > Chelonoidis abingdonii. The sequence goes on from NC_133770.1 coordinate 115,930,454, forward strand.
ACTGATTTTTAAAAAAGACTGTTTTTAAAGCTAAAATTATTTTATAAAGAATGAGTATTTTGCCTTTTTTAATTTCCTGTTGAATGCTAATAAAACCAAAGGAACATTTCCCAAAATGGACAGAATCAAAAGGAAATTCAAAAAACTAAAAGTTATCTGAACCATTCCCCAACAGGACACAGCCAAATTAGAAATGCACTGCGCATTCATTAAGCAGACTGCGTATCAAAAGCTGAAGTGTCGTCAAAATCAACCCCTGAAGACAGGGAACCGATGAAAGAAAGACAGTAGCCAACCTGAATCTAAACAAGCCTGGAAAAGGAGTATTTTCCTATAATTTCATGAAAATAAGAGTATAAAAATTTCTGCAGTGATCACCCATGCCACTCTGCTTCTGTACTCAAACAGCATGCACTCCTCAGCTCATCCTATCTCTGCAAGCCAACTGTCACAGACAGCTAAGAAAAACAGACAACTCAAGAACAAATCAACACAAGGAAAACCTCTAAAATGTCCTCATGGATTGGTGAGAGGAAATTGACACACTGGCAAGGGATTAGAATTAAATAACTTGTAATGATTTTACTGGGCTATGGTAATGATATTTTAACAACCTTAACAGTTTCTTCTGTAAATCATCAAATGGCTATATCATGTATTCCTGGAAAATATAGAGGAGCTAAACACTGGTAAACAGACAAGTAGTAGGATTTAAGATTCTTAATATTCATTAACTGGCCTGTTTGAAGACAGATCCTTAAATGGCTTCTAAGTAACTGATTTAAATATTTTCTTTCATTTCATGGGATTTAGTTGCACTGACAACCAATGCATTTACCTGAAGGCCAGTAAAACAGGAATACCTCACTAACAGAATCTGAATGTATAGCCAAAATAACAGCTGAGTTGTTTCTGTATAACGGGGTGAAAGAAAAACAACAAACAAACAACTAATTCTGAGAACCCCAGATTTCTGAGGTGAGCATTGAAAGGTCTAGCTCTGTGTTAGTATCCAAATGTGATGCCTTGGTATAGTACACTAGAGCCAAACACTGCTCTTACAGCCATAAAAGCTCATTGATTTAAATGGGTTGCATGATTGTAACGAAGGACCATAATATCACCTTTTGTCAGTAAAATAAGGTATCCCATCAATTTTTGTCTGACGGACTTTTGTGGCTAGCACAAGTGAGTAATTGTGCTTTGTTGTGTGGGTTGGGTTATCATATCACCCACAACATTTAGAAAGAAGTGGGCTTCTATGGAGGTCCAAGTATTTCTACTCCAACCTCTCTCCAAAAGCTGTTACAGAGCTGTCTACCATGCTGTGAAATACAACTCATATTGCAATTAAAAAACCCTCATAAAACAGTAGGATAAAATACCTTTGCCTTAAGGGCTGAATTACATTTTCAGCAGGTTTTTAGAAAGAAAAAGCAAAACAGAGTCAAACTGAAGTTACACTGCAGTGGCTATAATGAGATTTCCTCTGCTATCGGTGCTGTGAAGCAAAGGTCATGGTGTTAATATTCCATAAAAGTTTGCAGCATTTAAGACATTTTAAAAAGTCTGCAGACGATCTCAGCCTTTGCATAGATTTCTCTCCAAAATGCTTAACGACGTTGTCAGCATGAGGTGGTTAGTCAACATTCTAAAGTCTGAGCAAAGGTCAAGGCAAATAAAATATGCTGGAAAACTGAGCCCAAGGGTATGATCTGAAATGTGGTTCTGAACACAATCCGTCAATACGTGCTCTCTGTTCTATTACTCACATGATCGCCAACCCTGTTTCACTGTAAATCTGTGGTTCAGAAGTGTTTAAAAATTTCATGGTTTTGGTCATCTGTGTCAGTTACCAGCATATGATTTATAATAAAGTATATTTTAATAGATCATAAGCCTAACAGATCATAATCCAAATGGCAGATTATAAATCAGGTACCACTTGAAAATATAGTGTGATTATACTCAGGCTGGTAGCCCAGCCTATTATTAAGGGTGCCTAACGGTTCCTATCATAACACCCCTGTTTTCAGTTGCTTTATAACTTTGCTATACGTTAACCATTCAGGCTGAAGTTTTCTATGCCAGGTGTCTACCTTAGGCTGAACTTCTCTGGAAAATTTCTGCCCAACCCCCCCTCCCCAAATGTATTTTTTCCTACCCCTGTTTTCAGGAATAGCTTGTTTTGCCCATATTACATTCTGATGACCTTCTCTTTGAGAAGCTTTAGTGCCACACTGCTGTGCAGAAGAGACTTGAAATTTGGCAGGAGGTGCTTTTTATCATCCCGGTGAAAACTCGCCCAAGTTTGTCCAAGTTTTAAGCATCTGAAGAAATGCAGTTCGCACATGCTCAGTACAGACTACTAGAGCTTCACAGCTTAATCCCCTGAAGACTTCATCCACAATGAGCATGCTCCAGTCTGGGACTGCAGGGGGCTGAGCAGAACTTTCCCTGCAATTGCACGAACCAGCTAGCTGCTCTAGGATCTACCCCAGGTCCAAGCACCAGAACTAAGAGCAGGGCACCTGTCTCTCCTGTGCTCCTGCTGAATGCCAGGCAGTGAGGAGGAAGCTACCTGAATTGAATGCAGAGAAGACAAGAGGTGGACCTTCTGAAGGGTGGGGAGATGAGAGAAGCTGGGGCTGGGAGGAGGAGATGGATTGGCTGGGCAAAGAAACTAGGGTTGAGAACCAGTGGAGCAGAGAAGAAGAGAGAGAGCTCTGATGGGAAGATAGTGCGTGAGATAAACTGGGACTGGCTGGTCTATGATTGGGACAAGGAAGTGGAGGGGAACACTGGTATGGACAAGGATCCCAGAGAAGAAGAGTGGAGCCAGTGGGGATGGGTATATGGAAAGTGAAGGGGGTGTGATTGGAAGCAGGGGGATGAAGGTGCAGGCACAGATCAGATAAAGGGGTGAATGGAGGGAAGGGAGACATCAGATAAGGAACTGAGAAGGAGGCTGTGATAAATGGGGAGAGGGGTAGCTCCCTTTTATGGACACCCAGCTGGCCAGTAGCTATAAAAATCTGTCTTAATAGCTGTTCTCTACTTGCTTTACCTGTAAAGAGTTAAAAAGTCTCACTGCTGTACGTAGGTAAAAGGAAGTGAGTGGCCTCCTGACCAAAAAGAGCCAATGGGAAAGCTAGAACTTTTTAAAATTGAGAAAAAACTCCCCCTTTGTCCATTTGTTGGGATTCTACTGGCTAGAGAGGTGGCCAGGGCTGGATCTATGCTCCAAGAAGCTTGGGACCAGGTATGAAAAATCCTCAGTATTGGATTTCTGTGTCTTGAGAGGTTGTGCACATGTTTTTTTTTTAGTTAGCTGATGGCAACAACTGATTTCTTTCCCCCCCCCACCCTTCTTTTCCTTTCTTGGCTCCTCCCCGAAGGAGTGTGTGTATGAAAGGGCTTGAGGGTACTCCACAGGAAGGAATTCCCAAGTGCGCCTTCCTGGGCTCTCAAAGGGGTTCTGCACTTGGGTGGTGGCAGCATGTACCCATCTAAGATCAGAGAAAAGCTGTAACCTTGGGAGTTCAATACAAGCCTAGAGTGGCCATTATTGATTTTTAGAATCCTTGTGGGCCCCCACCTTCTGCACTCGAAGTGCCAGAGTAGGGAAATCAGCCTTGACAGGGACTCAGTAAACAAATGAGGTAGGGGTCCTATATACAACTGCCTTCTGCACTACATAACCTGGCAGGGCCAGCTCTACCATTTTTGGCACCCTAAGCAGCAAAAAAAAAAAAAAAAAAAAAAAAAAAAAAAAAAAAAAGGCTGCCCTGACTGTACCACTCCAAGAATGGACAGAATGTCGCCCCTTAGCTTGTGCCGCCCAGGCACATGCTTCCTCCACTGGTGCCTGGAGCCAGCCCTGCAACCTGGATTCATCCCCAGAGCAGGACCCCTGTGTGCTGCAAGAGGCAGAGGTGTCAGAGTTCCAGTTGGGCTCCACAACCAGCTGCCCACCAGATTCCTGTAAGGGAAGTCCAGCTTCTGGATCCCTAGGTGTTTTAAGCCTCCCAGAGCCTGAATGGAGTCTATGCACTGCCTCTGTCTTGGAGTCTCTAGGATCAATCTCAGGGAGCAGACCTAGACCCTTGGCTCAGGGCTGTAGCTCACAACACAATCTCTCCCAGAATCCCATCACAGATGTGAGCCTTCTGAGTCAGATGGTACTTGTAAAGCAGGTAACATGGACACTTTGAACAGAATTCCAACACATTTATTGCTCATTTACTTATCAGAAAAAGCAGACAGTACAGATCGTTTAGAAAAAAAACCAATACAAACAAATTCTAAATACAGGGCCCCTCACAAGCCCACCCTTTCCTTGGGAGGCCTGGGACTATCTGGGCTCAGATAGAGAGGCAAGGGACTCTGCCTCATCAGGCCCCAGCATGTTGGAGTGCTTCTCCCTCACCATGGCTAGTTGTCTCCATCTTGCCAAGACTTCCTGTGTCATGCCCCAAGTTCTCCTGTGCGATTGAGCTTGCTTATATACCCCTCACTCCCACAATGCCTTGACTCTTTTGTTCTGTGTCTGGTAAATTTCTGCTGCTCTCCTCATCCCCCCTCTCTTCAGGCAGAGAATGAAGTATCTTTTCCCATCTTGAGCAAACTCCTTTAGCCTCTCTATTGTCCATTCAAAGCTCTGTAAGTATTCTCTATTGTCCCTGGTAGTTTGAGGAAGACATGATGGAACCCTGCCAGCTCATGGTACATACACATACAGAGGCTTTCCATGATGCAGCCGTTTCATGATACAACTTCATATCATCAACCAGAATTCACACAGTGCACAGAGAGCCCCTAAATCATCACAGGGGTCCTGTGGAAAAAAAATAGGATGTGACCATGTAATTCAAGACTATCACAGTGCGCGCACCACACACACACACACACACACAATTAAGATTGTACAGGCCTCTCTCCGTAGCTAGTGTTCTGAGACTGGAAGCTTATTTTTTAAAACTGGGCATTAGATGGAATGTGCAAGAGCAGTGGCACCTCATGGGTTTGGAGAGAAGCACGGGGGTGGGGGAATAGGGTGAGCGCCAGGAGTCTACTGCTGGAAGAAAGCAAGAACAAAGACTGAAGAAGGCCCCCTTTTTATGCCCACAGCAGTTTTCACACTTCTAAAAATACAGGAGACTGACATTATCTGCTACCACGTCTAACCTCAATGAGGTCATTTAAGGATACAAAAGTGAAGTAAGAGAGAGCAAGAGAGTGATATAAAACAATGCACAGCCAAGCCCAGTCACCTGCTCCAGTTTATTTTGTCACAGACTATAAAAACCATGGGGTATCAGGATCATGGCCTCAATCTTGCTCCCACTGGGGTAGGAAGGTCAAGTCCTGTACAATGACCTTGATTTGCTTGCCTGGGGAAGGTGCATGAACAGATTGTGGGCAGCGCATGAATCTTAAACTTAAAAAGCAACACAGAAAACTAGAGAAAGGAAATTCATTGTTCATTCACTATATTATTAACTGTGAAACTTACGGGTGCAGAACAGTAACACGACAAATAGCTAAATGAGCTATCAAAAAGGAAGAGAGGGGCATGGTCAGTGTTGGTCTAACTCTACTCCTTTTGAAGTTAATGAACATTGGTTTTGATGAGAGTGGAGATGAGCCGGTGTTGAGCTCTTTCAAAAAACCCACCCTTGACACTTATAAGACCAGCACCCGCATTTAGCAGATGTTAATAAAACTAGAAATGTTACCAGTCCCAAAGCTCCAAGGCATAAACTGACCACGCACTAGGGTCAAAGAAGAGGATGTGATTTGCAAGTTTTGCGAGTGTGTTAATGCTCAGAAAGTCATGGCAGATTAACTACTCTGGAGAATGAAGTCCATCCACAGAATAAAGTACCCTAACAGGGGAGGGGAGTGGTAGAGGGAGGAGAGAATCACCTCTATGAGTTTGCAGATAGTTCAATCCGACATCTTGATGTCTGGGCTGATGCTGCCAACAATGATGCCAGTTAATGGTAGTGTTTCATAATATGGAGACACATCCACCAAGAATTGGACCGAGACCAACAACTCATTTCACAATGGCCACCACACAGCCATCAGAGGGTAACAAACTTCTAGTTACTCTCACAATTTGGCTGGATTAAAAAGCCAGAACTTGAGAGGTGAAAGGAGCCATCCATAACCTATTGCAAAAGCCTCCTGTCCACAAAACATATAAATTAAAAGTGCCTTAGTATTATGTGCTGAATGGCCCCAAAATAACCAGTACTAATACATCACATGGAGCTGGAGTCAGTGATCCGTGGCAGGTCTGAATGACTCATACCCAAAAAAGAAAACTAAAGGTAAGGTACATGACAAATGTGTTGAATGCCCATTGTTCTCCCTGGATACTAAGGGCACTCAACACATATTTCTAAAGGCCTCTGACTCCCCCCACTCCAAACACACTTGCAGGTCATTGATAGTGTCTGATTTACATTGGAGAAAGAACTGTAATTCTCTCACCTTTCTGCAAAAGCCTCTCCTTCCCCTTGGGTAAGTAACATCTGAAAGATTCACTACTGTGAGGGACACACACTCTAAAAATTAAAAATGTATCCATTAAATCCAACTTGGGGAACGAACAAAGTTAACTCACAACAAAATGGATTTGGCCGTTTGCCAAATCTCCCGCTATGTGAACCTGGGGACAATCCAGCCTTCGCATAATGTGTGCCCAACCCAATCTCTCCAGCCGAGAGGCTGATGCAGATATTAAGGCAATGATGGACCATTCAAAATTAGCAATGGATGGATTCCAGGAAGAGAGCTAAACTTCAACTCTATAGGAATGTCAGTGGTGATACCTGCTCCCAAACTGGTCTTTAACTGGGCATTATTACAGGAGTTTGGGCAAAGGTACACACCCCCTTGTATTCCCCCCCCCACCCCCACCCCCGCCACACACACAAAATAAAAATAAAGGGAAAACTTCTATATTGTATTGATTAAAAGCAAAAGGATTTTCTTCAGTTCAGTAAGCTTATAGTTATTTACAGCAGTATGACTATGAGAGAAAGTTTCTTAAACCTGCAGTGGGCTTCTGGGCTGCCTTTTCTCAGATTTTCAAATGGCCTGTTTTCCTGAAAACATGTTGTTTGCCACACTCTTGGTGGAGCACACAGCAACATTCTCACACTGGCACAATTCATTCTTTGGTTTTGTTATCAACAGCAAGAGACTCAGAGAGATGGCTGTATTGTGGTTCAGGGTCTTTTTCTCTAAGCAGAAACAAAAGTGGACTCCACTGAAGGCAACATGCTGTCAGAGTCCCTCAGCACAGGGGAAAGCTAGTCCTGTTTAAAGAAAAACCACTGAAATGACTACTGAAGTTGAAGAAATAGCCAATAGTTATATAAAAAATAACAATGAGTTCTAAGCAGTAGGGTGTAGTTTTGCACAGGGTAGAACTTCATCTACAAAAAAAACCACACAACCAGAGAATATACTGTTCTGTTCAATGGGGAAACAGAATACATTTTCAGTAATCAGAGGACAGTTATAGATAGGCAGTTGTCTAACAGAGAGATGGGCATTGAAGGGCTCAACTACTTAGAAAAGAATAGAATGTTTTTGATGAGCACGTTGGGTGTCTTTCCTTCCTCCCACACCATCTTCCCCTCCAGATCTTAGCCTAACCTTATCTAACTCTCCTGTCTATGATCATCAGATTTGTCCGATTCTTAAAGTCACCAACTTTTGGCAATAATGTGGTTTCAGATGCTCTTCTGGGCTCTGGTCAGCTATTTTATCCAATTTTGTTTATATTCCCAGGCTTCCCAAATTGGGGGATTTAAGATACTTTGCTTTCCTCCCTACACTCCATTCCTTTGCTAATACAATACCTAGCCCAATTTGCTGAAGTCAGATCTGCTGAAACCCTGAGATGGATTTAGGCAAAAATAAGGGGCTTGCTAAACATTGGAGAGAAGAAAGGCTGTACTGTTTAATCACTTTCCAGTTCTGTTTGTTGGGATATTTAGTCAGAGCAAATCAGGGATCTTCCCCACCCCATCTACTAGAAGATTCCAATTGCTGATCATTTTTCTATTATTGAAATTGGTTATTTTTCAATTGTACAGCGTCAAGCGCTAGAGAGTAGGCATCTGGCTATTCCAGTCAGGATCATGGGTTGATATTTATAATATTAATAAAAGCATGTTTCTCTCAGTGGTGATTGCCAGGGCCAGTGACTTGCAGCACCCAAAAACTCTGTCAGCTATTTTTCTCACAATTGTTTCTTTCCCTGTTAGCAGAAAATTTCTTCAATATTTCTTGTAATATTACTGAGAGTGTCTAGATGACAGTATTGAAGAATTAAAGGCATTTATATCTTGGAGAAATGATTTTTGTCAGTTATTTTAGACACTACTATGTACACTGATAAATGTTTCCCTTATCTATACCTAAGAAATTCAGAGACACAAAGAGCCTGCCTCCATGTTATCCACACAAGCAAACAAAATTATTATTGTGTGAAAAAAAAATTGCACTTTCTACTAAAACTTTCCTTCTGAACACATTCCATACTTGCTGTACATTGTTCACACTGTTCTTTCTCCATATATGTTCAGGCAATTGTGTTATTAAATCATCCTAGTTGTTAGGCATCAGACACAACAGGTTAATGAAAACAGTGTGAAGAGAACACTGAATGAACATGCCTCATTGAGATTTCTCACAGCTGCAGTAAACAGGGACAGCAGTAAATTAATCAAACTCAAGTTGTGTATTAAGAGCCTATGTAATCTCATGCTGTTTTCTGTGTTACCTATACCCTCCCTTTGCTTTCTCCTTCATCTTGTTCCAAAGTTTGATTATAAACTCTTTGGGGTAGGAACCACGTTTTGCTATGTTTTTGTTCAGCAGCTAGGACAGTGAGGCCTCAATCCCAAATGAGTGCCCTGGACACTAATACAAGTTAACAATAATAGAGTGTATAGAAATAGGAGATTTACTACTTTCATTCTAGCCTGCCAGGGAGTGAGGAGTTGTACCTGACATGTTTGAAGGTTGCTGGCATCAAGGTGTCCTGAGGTTGCTCTGACTTCTAGTAGTCCCAGAATAGAGCATATAAGCGTGGCGGCCACCCACCTTCATTTCTCCCCTCACTGTCACTACAAGGGCTCATTTCATGTATAGCACATTCAGAACCAATAGTCAGGAAGAGAAATAGATGTGAACCAAAGAAGTGTTCTGCTTAGAGGACCTACATTTAAAAAAAAGACTCATCATCCAGGCATTTTTGGACCACATCTTAAAGCAGCTTAGTGAACTAAATTATAGTCTGTTGCATTATGGTTGGAAGTCACTTTGGTGGGGGTGAAGCACAAGTAACAGAAAAAAAAAAAGCAAATGTAAGAGGAAAAAAGAAGATGACTCACAGGTTTCATTTATTTCTCAAAGCCTCCTGGGGAGATATTGTGCCTCTAACATGCTAGGTCCTGCCTTATAAGTACCAGAAACTTCAATGAGCTAGATGTTAATGCATACAAAGATAGACTATGAATGAGAGCACATTTAAAAATCTTTCCCCATAGGATCCCTAACTGAAGAAATGAGACAAATCTAGATCTTTGTAGGGAAGAGTGAGCAGCAGTCTGTTGGCATACTTATTCTATCTTCAATATTCAATAGAAATTAATGCTCTTTTACATCATCTTAGACATCCTCCTTCCCCCAAAAGCTAACCAGTCAACCAAAGGCTAACTTCTACTCTTGCATGGGGATGCTACTACATTTGTCATTTGACAGGGTTGATCCAGCATGCCTTTAATGTACCTTAGAATTACCATTTCTTCTCTATGTACTTGAGAGACCTACTGTTAGAAGCCTTTAAGATTCAAATAAATCCAGATCCTGCACTATCTTCTTTCTAGGGAGGAATATTAAAACTAATAATAAATTTCCTATCAGTTGTCAGAACGATATTATGCTTCTTGCTCAGCAATACAGCAGATCAGACGTTTTTAACTGCCTTTTTTTTAAAAAAATAAAAATAAAAATCAAATTGTGAAAAAATTGCAGATTCCTCAAAAAAAATTTTTTGTTTTTTTAAGTTTTCAACAAAACCTGGAAAACGTTAGCCTCTTTATTTTGCACAACCAGTTTTGCTTTTCCTTTCCCCCACCCTTTTCATTTTACCACTGTGTAACATATGACAGGTCACCTTATTCCCATTCTTTCAATGGGGGAGTTTTCTTGTTTGGGTGAACGTATATGTGAGTGTGGTTAGGTCATCTGAACTGCAACTCACAGAGGTGAAACTGGTGATGTTCTGATTTTCCAGGTCTTCACTGCAAACAAGGTGGGATTTTTTTTTTTTTAGCTGTGGGATAACGACACTTTAAAATTCTAGCAGATACAAGACACTTGTAGTTTTCTCCAAGAGAGAGCTAGGTATGGTCAATACTAGTCCTCACCTGTGCCAATGGTTGATCTCACCTAGTTTACCTCATAGCAGAGGCTAGGCATTAGTTTTACTAGGTATTTACAGCAGGGTAGGAGAAATGATTCAGTGGTGGGTATGTTAGCCTAGGATTTGGGAGACCCAGGTTTGGTTCCCTGCTCTGCCATAAACCTTTTATTTACCCTGGGCAAGTCACTTAGCCTCTCTGACTCAGTTCAGCACTGGTAAAATGGGAATAATAGCACTTCCTTACCTCACAGGAGTATTGTAAGGATAAATACATTGAGATAAAGAGGGGATCAGATGCTGTGGTGCTGGGGGGGGGTCATATAAGTACGCAAGACAAACAGCGAACATTCATTAGTTATCCTACGGTAACACCATTTTTTGGCAGTGAAGACAAAATCTTAGTGAGAGTTAAGGCAATTATCCCTGTTTTCTGATGTAACTCTGCCTTTTCTGTCACTTCTTTATCACTCACTAAATACTAAAGAACACTAAGGTGGAACCAAATCACCACAACCCACCATGCCAATTCATAGAAAGAAAAACAATGCAGCTCCTCAAACAGGCTATACTGCCCCACAGAAAGTGGAAAGCAAAGGTATCATGTTTTGTGAGAACTTGGGAAAGGAAGACACGACTGAGGAAATTACTGACAGAGTAAATTGGTCGGATTCAGGCTCACCTTCAGTTTCCATTACAGCCAGCCACTTGCTTTCCCAAGTTCAACAACTTAATGTCATTGCTCATCACTGATAAGCCTGCCCAAAATATCCACACACACTCCCAGGGACATTTCTTGATGCGGAAAAGGGAAACATCAACTCAGGTCTGGATACACCCAAAGCACCTTGTGCCAAATGCCTTGCAGTATCGTGGCGATTCTTACTTGGGCAACTGCTCCCAAAGGCTCAGCTCCTGCCCCTTTTATTACTGGGTTCAATTCTGATCGATCTTCATCCCTAATTTCCATGCAGCTGCAACACACTCCCTGGAGAGAGTTTAGGGGGAACACATTCAATAGGGTGCTTACAGGACAATCCTGCTGTACTCTTGAGTAGACTAATCTTCATCCTGCCCAGTATTTGTCAAAGAGGAAGGTGAAGCACATTTGTAGAGCATCAGCAGTCACCTGATGAATTCCTCAAGGACCTCATATTTCCTCCACACTATTCACAAATACTGAAAAGAGACCTGATCAAATGCTTTGGATTGTTCTGGAGCCAGTGTACCCCTTCCCACTGTGCCTCTTGCCCCAGAGTTTTTGCATTCTAGAAAAGGGCCAATAAGTGGAACTGTCTGGCCTAGCACTGAATTAGGCAACTAAAATGCAGAAGCAGGTCTGCTATGTATCCCAGTCTTCTTCCATGCACTTGAGACAAGATACTCATTAAAAGCAGCAAAGAATCCTGTGGCACCTTATAGACTAACAGACATTTTTGGAGCATGAGCTTTCATGGGTGAATACTCACTTCATCAGATGCATGTCAGCAGACAGCTGGATTGAAAGTGCAACCCCAAGGGACATAATCAAAACTCCTGTTTAACACAGCGTAGGTTAATTGTGTCTCAGTTAATCAAGATTGCACTGTACATAGATTGTCTGAGTGATGATCGTCCCCTGAAGGGAAAATGGCATCAGAGCTGGAAAAGGGGTCCCTTTCCTGTATTTGTTGTGAAATACAACCGGTCCCAGTACATCAGTTTCTCTCCAGCATGTTTGCACTCTCTATATATCCCTTTCCCCTATAAAAAGGCAGTTTTGCTGAAACAAGATTTGCTCATGTTTCCTCTATCTCCTTGCACAGAGCCTGCAACTCAATTTTGACACTGTTTATAATACCAGACCTGTTTCTATTACGGTCCTTGGCAGTCTGTTCCACATGTTAACTACTTCCTGCATAAATTCCAATTAAATCAGTTTAGCATTTGATCTGTTTTTCCCTTAAGTCCCATGCCCCATTTTCTAGTATTTGACCTTTGCTTGATATGGCAGACCAGGAAATAACTGCATTATTTTTTATTAATGCGCTGCTGTGTTTGCTCACAAATGGGTTACTTGCTGTGGAGTTGGATCAAAGGGATTATTAAAAGGAACTAAGCAGGAAAGACAAAACAATGACATAGAAAAGCCCTGGAGAGAAAAATGAGGATAATTGGAGAATACCCCCTACCTGGCTCCAGCCAGGCTAGAATGGTTTACTCATCTGCAGGTAAAGTCTAGGGGAAAATGGGGATCCTAAGCATGAGGGGACCCTGCAGCTTAGAAAGGGAGTGGGGGTTGAGTAAGTGGCCAGAGACTGCCCAAGAAGTGTCAGTGAGAGCGGACAGGCTGGCAAGGAGCAGGAGAGGCAGTCAGCTTCTCCCAGCACAGAGCCACAGATGAGTGGGCTAGCTAGAACATGCATGTAGTCCTTTACTGTTTTTACCCTTCACTCTCCACATGCTTAGCACCTTTAGGTGAATGAATAAATGATTTGTGTTAAAGAAGCTGTTTTCAAGTTGCTTTAATCACCTCGCTTGTCAAAGATCCCCAGAGTGCTAGCTGATTTCTCCGTGCTTCCACCTAGCGGAGGAACGTGGGGAGGGGGAGGGAGCAGTGATGCACAGATACTGCTTGCCCCTCTCCCCTAGGGGACTGTGAGAGGGAGAGCAAGGAGCAGCACCAAAGGCTTTATGCGTCCAGATCACTATCCTCACCTAGGCTGTGCTGTGCTGTGAGGGGAGCATCAGGAACTGCTGCTTTACCTCCCTCCCCTTACTAAGCCCAGGTGAGGAGAAACATTTGCAGGTGTCAGGGGCAATGTAGGGGGGGAGATACAAGTTTTCCCAGGCATAATTTTCCTTAAGGGTGGCCCTGCTAAGAGTGGTTGGACCCGCATTGTTCCCCCCAGGGTGAGGTGCAGGAAGTCAGGTCTGTTCCCTAAGGAGTGCGCTCAAGAGGGAACAAAGGGGCCTAGGGCCCATTTTACTCTCTAACCGTGACATTCTGTTAGGTTTAATACCCTCTGTTTCCTTCAAAATCCATCCTATTGCCTATGGACTGAGCTGATTGGGCAAGACAAGCAGCAGTTCAAACCTAAAGAGCGACATAGAAGCTGGGTGAAAGTTTGAATAAATCCCCCTTCAAAAACAGATTCCTGACTCCCACGCATACCCTATAACTCCTGCCACCCCACCCAGTCCAACACAGATGGACCACTTTAGCTCTAGTACTAGGGAACCAGCAGATCATACACAGTCCGGTTTGCTGAATGTACATGTCAGAGGGACATTGCTGGCACATGATGGCATATGTGTGATATATGATAAAACAGACAGACAGACAGACAGACAGACAATCTCTACATAAAAGAATAAGTGGACACAAATCAGACATCAGGAATGGTAACATACAAAAACCAGTAGGAGAACACTTCAATCTCCCTGGACATTCTAACATATTTAAAAGTAGCCATACTTAAACAAAAAAACCTTCAGAAACAGACTTCAAAGAGAAACTGCAGAACTAAAATTCATTTGCAAATTTAACACCATTAATTTTGGCTTGAATAGGGATTGGGAGTGGCTGGCTCACTACAAAAGCAACTCTCTCTCTCCTGGAATTGACATCCCATCAGTTATTGGGAGTGGACTACATTCCACCTGGTTGAATTGGCCCTGTCAACTCTGGTTCTCCACTTGTGAGGTAACTCCCTTCTCTTCATATGTCAGTATAATAATGCCTGCAGCTGTAATTTTCACTCCATGCATCTGAAGAAGTCGCTTTTTTACCCATGAAAGCTTATGCCCAAATAAATCTGTTAATCTTTAAGATGCCACCAGACTCCTTGTTGTTTTTGTGGATACAGACTAACATGGCTATCCCCTGATACTTGACACTCTACCCTTTTATGTGAACAGGAAGACAAAATTTATATTTAAGAGAGAGTTCTAGCCGTATGGTTTTTTTGATGGCAAGAAGATACCATTGCCTTTTCCAACACCTTAGAGACTCCTGTCTTAAAATTTTATTCTTTATATATACTTGAATATTCTTTTTAACCGCTCATGCAATTGTCCTTGTACTCTCTGCCTTTGCTTTTGTTACCCTTTCCCGACCTCTTACCTTTTCTGTAATCTATGTCTGCTTCTGCAGATCATGGTTTATTGCTTGCATGTTTCACTCATCATTAATTCCTCATTACAGTTCTTTGTTAATTCATACTGGCCTTTTAATTCCCAAAGTAGTTATTGCTAGACAGCATGAATAACCTGTGAGCATACACTAGTTTATCATTCTGTTCTGATTCCCCTCAGTGTCATTTGCTTCCCTGCTTCCCCCATCCCCCTGGATTTCACCCAGTACTTTTACATACTTCCACATTCTACTGAATCAACATCCTTTATTTCTTCTAATAACTAGGTCCGAGTCTATGTCTCACAACCTCTAAATACCCCATAGTGTCAGCTGCACTACATTATATAGCCTATATCAAGAATTACCCTTATCCTTTCCTTCTTTTACAGTCTGTACAAGGAAACTGGGCTAATTGGCACAGATTAATTGCGCAATATACTCCTGCTATTTGGGGCAATTTTCAATGCCGTTCATAGCAATGTAGTCACATGACTCAATTTTAATTCAGTGTTCATGTAGCAGCAGAAAACAGTTATCCCATAGGAGGGTTCTGGATTCTGTTGTGCAATGGTTCTGCTCAGATTATGGTAGAAATGTGCTAGGAATGCAGTTTGGCTAGCCTGCATCTCAAATGGTATTTTGTTGCTAGCACAATAAACCTTTGCATAGATCGTGCTTATATAAAGGGGTAATTTTACATAGCAGGAGATCTTACATCGATTTGCAATGCCAATGCTATTTTTGATCATAGTCATGTTTTTAAGAGAATGCCCAGTTTCTTATATTCCCAGCCATCAACAGCAAGGATTAATTGCTTATCTACAATTTATCCAAACATTTTTGGTCACAAGAAGATTTTAGGGCTATAAAAAACTATGGAAATTTATATTGAGAAGCCACTAGCTGAATGTAGGTGTAGTGAGGAGAAGCGGCCTCCCACCCTGTCAGAAGGAGAGAGACCACAGATCGCCCCCTGGTGGGCAGAACCAGGCCATCTGCGGCCACCCCACCGGAAGCAGAGGAACAGGACAGGAAGCTGGACTATAAAAGGCCAGCCTCCTAGCTCAGTAGGGGGAGAGGTGCTAAGAGGAGCAGGATGTCTCTTCCTTGCTGCCGAGGCCCAGAGCTGAAGGAGACAGCTGCCCAACCAGGGGAGTTACCTGAAGAGCTGGAGACCAGCAACACTGATGAACTGCTGGGACTGCCATTGGCTGTTTACCCTGGGGAGACCGAGCATGACCCCAGAACCCAAGTACCCCAAACTGGGGAGGGTAGAAAGGAGCCCAGGGATGCCAAATAAGGTTTGGCTGTGGAGTTATTGTGAACTGGCCAGCGTGTTGCAGGTAGATCCCCGCTGACCTAGTGGTGCAATACCCCGCCACTAGAATCATAGAATATCAGGGAAGGGACCTCAGGAGATCTAGTCCAACCCCCTGCTCAAAGCAGGGCCAATCCCCAGACAGATTTTTTTTTTTTTTTACTTCAGTTCCCTAAATGGCCTCCTCAAGGATTGAACTCACAACCCTGGGTTTAGCAGGCCAGTGCTAGGGCCCTAGGCTGGGATGCACTGGAGTGGGAGGGTCTGCATCCCCCTACCCCAGGTACCTCACCTGTGAAGGGTGGCCACCTTCCCACTAATAGGCCAGGACACCTGAATTGGTCTGGCACCTGCCGTAGCTAGGGTGTCAGGCGCATTTGCTGTCGCTCCCAGTTGGGAGCTAATTCCCCACCCTGAAGTGCTAGAGTGTATCGCATGGACTCAGGGCAGTTCAGTTTATATCTCAGGCTATCTGAGGGACTAGGGCAGAAAGACTAATTAAGGCCTGGGCTGAATGTCAGCCAGGCCTGCTGAGGGATTTGTCAGAAGGATTAACTGCTAATTGGACTCACTAGTTGGGAGCTGTGCCCTGCTTGAGAAGCAGTGAGAGGGTGCAGCCTCCCACCCTGTCAGAAGGGCAGAGACTTCCAAACCTCCTTATAGTAGGAGAAAGAAAAAGATGAGAATTTAAAATCTTGTCCATTTCTGATGCAAAGCAGGGACTAAATGAGATCTCCATTTTCCTCATCCAATGACTGATAAAGAATTGTTAAGTACCACTCAGTCTCCTTATTCATTGTCTTTGTGTGGCAAACAAAGAGTTTCCCCTTGCTGGAACACCTCTTTGTTATCAAGGTTCACTAGGCAGAATGGAGAATTACTGCCACACCAGTATTATTATATAACATGGAGGACCTGCAGCATACGCAGGATCTGTGTAACAGGTTAATTTGTATGGGGCAGACATTCTCTCTAATTGCTAGGTAACCAAGTCCTGTCCAAAGATATGTTTAGCCATGACTCCTTTTTCCAGCTCCCACTTTAATTGCACATTATAGTTCCTTTGGCAGGGTAAAAGGTCTTGCATAAAAGCATCTTTATTAACTCAGTGATGAAGGCAGAGTGGCTCCCCATAACAATAAAATATGGATATAACTGCTCAACAGAGACACACACAATACTCAGGAGTCTTATATACACAACACCACTTGGTTGATATGGAACCAAACTGTTTCTCTCTATATACACTAGAAAATCTTGCATTCATTAGCTCAGACTTCTGTATAGCCTTCTGCAGAATCCAATCACACTAAATCCATGGAAAAAAATATATATTATTGAACATCAAAGGTTGAAATCAGACTTGGCATGCCACTTCATACGCATTCTCCTTAAATTCTATGGAATCTTATACGCAGCACTACTCCCCCACCTCTGTGACAATTTCTTCCGCCTATATAGTTTAGAGTCAGGTACTGCAGTATCAATTTTTGTCATTCCATCAAGTTTCAGTAACGCCTGTTATATCAACAGGCTATACAGTCACCAGGCATCCAGTTCACCTATTTTTGTTCAAGACTTTCACATTGGTACCCAGACATTAATAGTTCTTATTTTGGCTGACAGACTATTTATTTAGCTACTTAGTCTGATAGACTCTTTACCTATGTGCTCTGATACATCACCTCTGATCTCAATCTGTTCATCCTTCAATTCAGCTGTAATTTCTCTTTTCTCCTTTACTGGATGTCCTTGTGTTATTGATGTCTTTTTATGACCTGAGTGCTCTTCAACACCTGTCAGCTTTCCTCCACTTCTAATTTGAATAACCCCCATAATCCTTGCCAGGTTTTTGTGCCAAGAGTTTCATTTTGGCTAAGATATAAGCCATCTCAACTTGACAGGAGGGGAAAAAGTAGTACCTTGCAAATATATATTTATAAATATTTAAAGTACAAACATGTTGCTAATGCATTTTGCTTTTCTTCCCTCAAAAACTTTTCTATTAGTTTTCAACTTTAGTACTCTAGATGGCCAGCATGGAAAAAATAGGCATGCTGATTTTGTGGTTCAGTTCCTGATGCTAAGAGAGCAATTGTCACTTAAAGCTAAATAGGTTAGCAAAACGTTTGTGTCCCAAAAGGACATCATATTCTGTCTGAATAGGTTTATATAGGAAGATACCTATATATTGGCCCAATGAAGATTACCAAATGAGTCAGGAAACCTGTCTTATCATTGGCTCTTGATTGCTCAAGTGTGTGTCCTTGGAAAATCACCTGATTCTCCCTTTCAGTTTTTCCACTGATAGAATACTAATTGGCAAGTTAATTTCTATGGATGAAATGTTTTACAGAAGTGGGGAAGAATGGCGAGTATTAAGATTCCCTTGTTTTGTCTACCCCTGATTAAATGGAGTGTTACTGACTTAATTTAAGCATAATAACTATTTTAAAAGACAACTACAAATGCAAGGAACACAAATGTTTGTCTAGAAACACTAAAGGTAACAGGAACCCAGCACATACAGCAAAGTCAGCCTGATCAGAGTTAAGTAAATCAAGGACCCTAATTCTGCAGGTGCTGGGCACATCCTGAAGCCCCCTTGAAGATACCGTAAGGGCACACAATTACACTGAAGTCAATGGGAATCGAGAGGACAGAGTACTTCAGCTAAGATCAGGCCACTAAGGAAGTATTTGTATAACCCATTGGATGAGAAGTTCTTAAAATATGATCCACATAGCTATTTATGGAACACCAGCAAAAGCTGAGTAGTCACAAAGAGCTGGCTTTTCTTGGCTGCAGCTGTTTCTACAGATGTCCAGGCTCTTCACTGCAAATAACCTGCCAGCATAGTAACCTGTGCTTAATAAGAGGATGAAAGGAAACCTACTTCATAAACCAGAGCCACCAGCGGGAAGGAAGCCACCAAGAGAAAAACATGCTGGAGAGAAACAAATGAGGTGTCTGGCAGTATGTTCAGGAGAGAAGACAATCAGGTAACTAGTTAACATGTCCTGGGAAGAAGGTTAGCAAGTAGCAGGGAATCATGGGCTAACCAGGCAACAAGCCTATCAATCAATCAATCAAGTTGCTCTCTAACATGCAGTAGAGAAGGATCAAAACCACAAGTCAGAAGATCGTACCCCACAGCGCTGGCCATGGAGATCCATTTATTTCTGAGCTTGATTTTTGCAACCACCAGTGACGAATGAAGCCAAACATCCTGAGAACAAAATCTGGTGCAAAATGCAACCACGCTATTGCTTAGTAGTACAGGCAGCCATGAATGCCTCATCCTAGTGCTCCACCCTCTCTATTCAATGGGAGCCATCGCAGTTCTCTGTACAGAGTGTCAAAGCCCTCCATGGGCCTTGCCCTACTTAGTAGTGTGCGCTCACCTTTTCCTCCACAATCATGACCCTCTCCATAAAAGCTTTGTGCAATGCAATGGTCAACCGAATCGGGCAAGGCTCATGAGCAAGGGAGGCCTGAATCTCTCATGAGCTGGCCTTTGACTAAGGAACTCACTGACACAGGAGAAGAGAATGACCCTGGAACTAATCGAAATTTCTTCAATTTAGGTTTCCCTCCATCTTTTTACAGAGACCAAAAAACAAACAAACCCCTCATCAAGATATTTCTATGTCAGACTTAGAAGTGACACATTGTTATTTCTAGGTTTCAGTACTTGGGAGAAGCTCAACGACTATAGTGATGATGGCCACATAAATATTTAGATTGACAGAGCTCCTTCATGTGGTTAAATGTCATGACAATGGAAGGGAGAAAGAAGATCAGCTGCTGAAGGAAGATAACCCTTATTTATAACGACTGCACATTTTTTAGCAAGAGGGTCTGAGCCTGTGGTTTTCTTCTCCAATATATAAATTACAATTGTGCACATTTTTGAAGCTAACCCTTCATCCTATACTTCTACAAGTCAGTGATATCGCGGGCTGCCTCTACAGCTACAGACTTGATACAATTCATGTATTAAAAAATGCTAGAATTTATTATTGATGAAGAGCTTTCATTGTTTTATTGGTAGCTGGAAGTTTCACCTGATAAATAAAATAAGGTGAACAAACTTATATTTGAATGTTTGCCTAGAGCAGTAGTGATTAAGATTCAGAATCTGGTTTTCTAAGTCTGTTTAAGGGCCACAGCATGTGAAAAGTGTGCTATATCCAAAATGTATCTTGCTCACTTGTCAATTATTTGCTAACACTTACTTTAAATAAAATCTTGATTTTTTCTCCCGGATGAATTATATGCTGCAGAGAAGAGATTTTAAAAATTTACTTAAAAAATATCCCTCACAGCAATATAATTATGGAAAATTACCTTGGTTCCTCATTCTGTATTCTTCTCATGCAGCAGTGGCAGGTGGTGGTATTTAATAGGTCAGCAGAAGAGATCTCAACTATTTCTTGAGCTTTATTAAGGCATATGTGGTTTGATGCCATATGCTGCACGCAAAGTTCTATTTTCCAAACAAAGTACAGAATGTCTTCTTATAGCTCTGGATTTATGTAAAAATCAACATTAAAAAAAAAAAAAAAAAAAAAAAAACACACTTTATGCATGTTCATAGCTTATGAAAGTGCATCTTGAGTCCTGATCACATATTTATCTATCCATCTCATTGCATTACCCCTCTTTCATTTCATTCGCTTTGAGCTGTCTGTTTAGATAAGTGTCTAGCTGGAAAGGTACTTGAGTCCCTATTCAACAGCTGTAATGCTCTTCTGAACTTTCTGTATCCTCTCACTTCTGAAGTCTGAACATATCACCTTGGAAATAAACCCAGCAGCCCAAATGTCAAAAAGCCTAGTGCATGTGTAACCTTGCATCTCTCTTCAAATTGCTGTCAACTGAAATTCAGCAGTACGAATTAACCACAACAGTCTTTACATTTGTGAAACACAGAAATATTGCCTAACCCTGTGAGCTCTGGACTGGGAGCCAGAAACTCACAAGCTTTAATTCTGGTTTTGACAGTTTCTCCCTGTAAAAGCAAGTCACTTCATTTTAAAATGGGGATAGCAAATCTTTTTGATGATGATATGTCATTCACAGTATAATGAAAACTATACTCCCACCTATATATCAGTGCACATCAGATATTATATAAACATATTATATGGGACACTAGCCAGTTGAAATAAAGGAGATGAACTGTTCTTCATACCTTTGAGCTCCACAAAATCATGACAATGAAAGTGCTAGTGCTTTGTGGGACTTCCCTAGCATGTCACTGAGCACCTGAAACTTGATTAACTTGAATACAAGTTGTGTTACACATCGATTATAGGTTTGGGCCCACAGTGTTTGTTTCCACCTCCACTGGAAAATGTGTAAAGAAAACCACAAGTGGATTCAAGAATAGAAGGGAAGATTATGGTGCATCATGGGAGATTTAGTCGACCCAGTAAGCCTGGCATATAGAGAAGGATGGGAACAAGAAAAACCTAACTACAATTCTCAGGAAGCACCATGATGGCATTTCCAAATCAAACTATAAAAGTTTTTGGCTGAACTATTTCAGTTTTTAATTTTTTCCTGAGATGTCAAGATTTTCTGACCAGTTTAAAGTCAGCTCAATATTAGCTGAAAAATTCAAGAAAAACTCAGTGCTGCTGCTAATCTTCACTCAACCCAAATGTCTTATCACTATTAAGATTGTGGTTTCTGTTTCACATCTGTTCAGCAAAGAATTGCAGAAAAGTTGCTTTACGTTTCCAAATGCTAACATAGAAGTATATACTTCTATTACCTAAATAACATTTTTGCTTCAGAATTATATAGTCACACTAATGTCACATCTGCCTGGGGAAAAAATGTAACTTATTACAGCTTTGATGGTAATGTTCTTTCTAAATCTCTTCCCAGTCTCCGAAGATGATTCAGGAGCGATTACAAGGAAATTCTGGGTGCATACCATACAACAAGCAGGTGTTGGGATCTCCTGTTGCTCTAAGCAAACTGAGGAAAGAGGCCTCCTAGTACTTGGAAGACCATTTTTCACTCAAAATTGGTGACAAAGAAGGCAGAGAGCACTGAGTATGAGATGTGAGATTTCTCTGAGAGGAGGTGGTGAAAATCTCAGTAGGAACCAGATTTTATAATCTATAAAAAATTATCTTTACTGTAAAAATAGCTGTAAGGAATAGTTCAGCAATATATAAATCACAAGCCACTTCAAAAACACAATTTAGGAATTCTCATATTTATTGTTTACTATACAATACAAGACAGGGTGGAAAAGGAGTGTGTGTTCCAATGACCCTGAGAGCTAGGTGAGTGTGAATTTTAAATTCCTGGTAGGGCCACCTTAGCTGGACAGGTCAAAGAGGAGACCACTGCTAACACAGTTCACAGGTCTTCCAACACAAAAAAAACTTAGAACCCCCACTCAAATCTGGAACCAGGCTTTTGGTAACTCCCAAGTGCATGCCAGCAGCACCTAGTAACTACAGGGAGAAGCTCCTCAGCGTGCCTTCCTGCTATTCACCTTAGTTTATTTGTACTGGAGGAGTCTGTCCATCAGCCCTCAGCTAAGAGTAATAAAGCTTCTTTTATAATAATCCTCTTCCCTCCCATTTCTGACACAAACTGGTAACTCATTATCCTATTTGAGGACACAGTTTTAAAGTGTCATTCCTTAGCCAAGTACAGACAACTGGAACAAAATGGCCAACTGACTCCTCAACTACATTAAAAATGAGCAGGGGGTAGAGTCAGAATGCACATTTTGTTGCAGCCAGGACACACCACCATGGCAGGGTAATCCCACTGCAAGACATCCAGGGCAGGCACCATAGTTCGTACACACCCACCAAGCTCTACATCACTACAATGTTACCTTCTCAGTGTTGCAAAATGTCATGAAAGTCAACAACTTTCCTAAAGTTTCTGGATTGTGGTCAATAAGTGAAAATCCTTCATTAAAAAAAAAAAATCCCTTGCCTTCCTGCTTGTGGAGAAAAGCTTGAAAACACCACTCCCCTTCCCTGCATTCCCAGTGAACCTTAACTGCTCATAAGCAATAAGGCAATTAATAAGAACCCAACATATATTATTTTTTACAAGCTCATTTTTAAGCCAGTACCATGATTATTTTGGGTTTGACTCATGATCTTTGAGTGTTATGGTTGGCAATACTGCCTTTCACAATAAAATACTTCGGGATATTCAGTATAATTGGCCTCAACTATTTAGCATTTCCAAAGATAGTTTCTTAAAGTAACGTTCACACCCAAACATAGATAAAGGCATAAGATCTCTTTCTCTGCCATATACTCTTCAGGATTACACTAGCACAAAGGAATCAAGGGCAGGCCCCTTGGAGTTGTGAGTGTTCACAGTTCTATTGAAGTCAATAGATCTATGACAATTTACACCAGCTGAGGATTGGCTCCTAACTCTGCTAGACAGAAAAACTAAAAACAACTACCCATATCTGTTCATTGACATAACTCTGTACCCATACCAGCAGGAGGCAGCATGCTACACCAGAGTCCTGGCTTGCTTCGAATGGAGTAGTTCCCAAGCATTGGCCTGGTGACTCCACGGAATAGCCATGGATGGACCTATCCTCCATGAACTTATCTAGTTCTTTTTCAAACCCTGCTATAGTCTTTGCCTTTCAAACATCCTCTGGCAAGGAGTTCCACCGGTTGACTGTGCATTGTGTCAAAGAAATACTTCCGTTGTTTTTAAACCTGCTGC
Organism: Chelonoidis abingdonii; assembly: GCF_003597395.2. Taxonomy (NCBI): domain Eukaryota; kingdom Metazoa; phylum Chordata; order Testudines; family Testudinidae; genus Chelonoidis; species Chelonoidis abingdonii. Next base: position 115,954,076 of record NC_133770.1, read on the forward strand.
CTATTAATTCATTTGGTGACCCCTAGTTCTTGTGTTTGAGAAGGAGTAAATAATGTTTCCTTATTTACTTTCTCCACACCAGTCATGATTTTCCAAGCTGAAAAGTCCACGTCTTATTAATCTCTCCTCATATGGCAGCTGTTCCATACCCTTAATAATTTTTGTTGCCCTTTTCTGAACCTTTTCCAATTCTCATGTTTCTTTTTTGAGATGGGGCGACCGCATCTGCACACAGTATTCAGGATGTAGGCATACCATGGATTTATTCACACAACTGCAACACATACCTAATCCTGAACAAATAGTACCCAACCAGCTATGTCAGCACCCCTGTGCCTCAGAAATACCCAATCCGGTTTTATCACCAAAGTTGAAAAGACCTAGGACTTGTGGCAACTTGCCGGTACTGTTCTGATGGGTCTCGCGCTTTCTCTTCTCTGGGGTAGGTTCAGGGTGCTATTGCTTGCCTCTGAACCGGTTCTTAATTACTCCACTAGTTCCTTGGAGAAGGGGAGTGGAGAGGGAGGGACCTGGGCCCGCCCGCTACTCCATGTCCCAACCCAGGGGCCCTGAGGGTTGTGGTGAACCACTTGACTTAGCGGTTCCTTTCCCTGAGTTACTTCCCTCTCCTACCCTTCAGCTTGTGAAGGGCTTCTTGCCTCCCTTCTACACAAGCTTGGTGCCCCTTACCTAGGGTTTCTTCTGGACTTCACAATCCACTGCAGCACTCCTCCAAACTTTCTATTTCTCTCTTATCAAACTCTTCTCTTCTCCAACTTCTGCAACCTGCACTCTGCTCCAATCAAACCTTCCTCCTTCAACTCCCACACTGTCTGACTGAAGCAGGGGTTTTTATCACATGACTGAAGTCAGGTGCTCTAATTGGAGTCAGGTGCTCTAGTTAATCTAAAGCAAACCTTCCTCTCTTGGCAGGGAATAAGGCCCCTTGCTAACACTCTCATGCTGCCCTCTGGCCCTGCTGTATCACAGACTGCACTCAGCACCTGCTCAGCATTAATATACTTTATCCATTAAGCAGTTCTGATGCCCATTTCAGCCAGCAAGTCTGCTTCCAAAAATAAACTTTTTCTGTACTTTGTTACCCTGTCTTCCTTTCCCCTTCCATTTTTAAGAGGACCATGAATGCAGTGAGAATTTTGCAGAAGTTATTCAGATAGGTTTGATATTGTGAAAGTGCTTTAGTGGAGAAAAATTACATGCATTTTGAAGTTTTTGTTCTAAATTAAAAGACTGCACCTTTCTTAATGGATGAATTCTGAGTAATGCAGTTGAAAAGAAAATGATGATGATTTCACTAACAAAAAACAGAACCACCAGGTTTTCACACTTCAAAGTGCAATCTCCTCCTAAAAGAAATCTTTGTTGATACAACAAGTTGGGAATGCTTTACACATCAAATTTTGCATGCATTTGATTACTGGTGGTCAGGGCTGGCGCTTCCATTTAGGCGACCTAGGCAGTTGCCTAGGGCACCAGGATTTGAGAGGGTGGCATTTTGACACCCTCGGTGGCAATTCGGCGGTGGGGGGTCCTTCCACACTCTGGGTCATCGTCAGCAATTCTGTGGCGGGTCCTTCACTCGCTCTGGGACCTGCCGCCAAAGTGCCCCGAAGACTGGGAGAGTGGAAGGACCCCCCCCAGCCGCAGAATTGCTGCCAACGACCAGGAGCGCAGAAGGACCCCTGCCTAGGGTGCCAAAAACCCTGGCGCCGCTCCTGCTGGTGGTATGCATCTGCAAATGAAGGAAAGCAGGATGAATGATAGATTCTTAGCCTCTTTTATTGCCTTCTTTCTCTCTGTCTCTTTCAGAGTGCTGGTGAGTGACTGCCCCAGATGCAATATCAGTATCGTTGTATGAAGCAGATTAACAAAGGATGTGGAGACTATGTTCTACAGCAGTGATACCAGAGCTCTTACTCCCATCTCTCCCGCAGGCTATGAATGCATCAATCTTCTAATCTACTTCCCCTCTACAGGTCTGCCAGCCAAAGTGTTTGGATGCGAGTCTCTGCTTCCAGTAGATATTTGAAAAATAGGGAGGTTGTTTAATATTAATATGGGTGGGAGAAACTATATTTATAAACAATTTGTATAAGCCCCATGGGAAGACTTATAAAAGTCAAACATTTTAAGAACAAACTATGTGCAGTATGTCAAAAGTTTGCACTTCAAAGGAGAGTAGCTAGCTCTGTATTTATAAAAAGAAACATTTTATTTTAAGTAAACACAGGATGACTCCCCACCACTTACACAGTCCTCTTTTGTTCTTCTAAAAAAAAGTAATTTAGACAATATGTTCAGTAATTTACCTTAACATGTCAGCATAGTCATTTATTGCATTGGTGGATACATTTTTATGCTTTTTTTGGTACTCGTTAAAATGGTTAGATAGATCTTATTTGTGTAAAACAGACACTACTGCTAAACTAAAAAACCTTCAAGAGTGATTCTTCTCTGAAAAGAGACAATATCAAATAACACCTTCTTACTCAGCATCTGCTCCCTGTGTGTGTTCAGCACCACATGACAGTTAACTTTAGGGGTAGAAGTGTTCATTGTTTTTTACTCCTCTTGCCACGGAATAGCTAACAAAGGTGAGAGAGAGTGTTCTGCTTTCGATTATTTCTGAGGCACTAACTATAGAATTATTTGCTGAGGTAAACAGCACTGCATGGATGTCAACAAAAGGTGTAGTCTGAAGGTGATGGGGCTGCACAAAGTCTAATATTTTGTTGTGTGTTTACTGGATGGGATGTGAACTTGTAGTATTGTCTGCTGGGTGATGTTTTTACTACTCTTAACTGCTGTCAGGGCACCAAAAGTACATATAAAAACATTTGATTTTTTTTTAAACCAAAGAATAAATTATATAGGTACCTAGTAACAACCCCTCTATTAAGATTATCCATCATTTTTCTTATAAGCCTCTATTTTCAGTGCTTTATCACCTGGACATACTTTAAGCATTCAGGGGCTGATTTTCCATTAATTTTTTGAATGTTCCAGCAAAAATAGTTCAGCCATTTTTGAGAATGAAGTTATGGAAATATATATGTATTTTTAACTGACAAAACTAAGTACCAATTTGTTCAGTAGCTTAATACCTCCGAGGACTAGAGCAGGAATTTGAAAACTGGCAAGGGATTCACACTGAGGTCAAACAGGTGCCTTTTGCAGTCCCCATGAAAGTCTGGCCAGATTTAACTATATTCCAAGCAATATTGTCGACTCATAGGATTCTTCTGAGACTTATATGATACTTGATGTTATACTTGAAGTTCCAGCTTCTGGAGACAAATGACTATGAAAGAATCTAAGCTTCTATTAAAAAAGAAAGAAAGAAAAAAGAAAAAGAAAAAAAGTTTCTAGCTCTTGTGGTTGCAGGCGGTGGGGGGACGGGGGATGGGGACGACGGACAAAAACCACAAAAAAACTTGAAAATGTGACCAGAATGCAACCTAAATGCTCAAAAACAGAAGAAATAAAAAGAACCCAATTTTTACTCTTACACAAAACAGTTTAAAGCTGGTCTCATGATTTTTCAAGGCTGACTCATGATTTTTTTTTTTATTTTTTTTTTAAATGTCTGGGGTTGACAACACTGTATAAGCCAAAATTCTCTCACCACTTCTTGCACTGTCAAAAATTTTAAGAGTTAGAGCTGTTTGGAATTTGTAATTTCCTTCCAGCAGGAAGTTCCGAGATGGTGAAATTTGGTTCCATCCCAAATCTTCAGAATCTTCTCGTTGCCTTCAGAAATTACTTTTTAAACATGCTAACTCCAAAAATCTGTGAAGATGGTCTATGCCAAAGAGGCATATCAATTGCTTGTCCAGATAACACTAGTCATCTTCTTCACTCCCCTTTTCCTGAAATTGCCTTGCATTCTGGAATATCCTGCTTGGGGACTAGAAGCTGGTACGTGCATAGCTCATGGCTCAGATAAGAATGTTACCATTAAGCAACTAAAACTGATCCAGAATGAGACTTATCTAGGGAAATTATATGATTTTAAGGCAAATTCTTCTGAGAGCTGTCATTAATGGTCTCAGAGCCTCGTTACTGATAAAATTAAAATTCTCTAAAAATCACAAGTGATCCTTTGAGATGTTTTGGACATCATGTGTCACTTATCTATGGACACAGCATCCTGAAATGGTCAGCTAAAATGGGAGAAACTTGAATTGATAGAAAAGGCAATAAACCACATGTCTTGCTGACATGCAACATTGCCACTTGCACCTCCATATTTAGGATTATATCAGCCCTTTTGCTGGAAAACAAAACCCCTCCAGGAATCCATACATTTTGTTTGAGACTTGGAATATAACATATCAGTCCAGGGATACATTAAAAATAATCCATTTTAATAGAGTGGCCATTTCAAGTCAAATATGCACTGGGGGAAGTCTATTGTTTTCAGAGTTTGAATTTAGCCATAGACAAATGTCTAACCCATGAATTTCTAAAAAACTATTTATAGCAGGTTACCACAACCTGGTCATCAGCTAAAAAAAAAAAGGCCAAGAACATTATAAAAATGGCTAGGGAGCAGAAGACAACTCCACCGACTGGAAGGCGTGAGATGCACTGTCTTAAGGATTGGGGTTCCACGACCATCACTCCTAAGAGGAGGCAGCAGGTGGTGGTGGTCAGGGACTCCCTCCTCAGGGGGACTGAGTCATCTATCTGCCACCCCGACCGAGAAAACCGAGAGGTCTGCTGCTTGCCAGGAGCTAGAATTCACAATGTGACAGAGAGACTGCCAAGACTCATCAAGCCCCCGTATCGCTACCCCTTCCTGCTTCTCCATGTGGGCACCAATGATACTGCCAAGAATGACCTTGAGAAAATCAGTACAGACTACATGGCTCTGGGAAGAAGGATAAAGGAGGTGGAGGCGCAATTGATGTTCTCATCCATCCTCCCTGTGGAAGGAAAAGGCCCAGGTAGAGACCATCGAATCATGGAAGTCAATGAACGGCTATGCGGGTGGTGTCAGAGAAGGTTTTGGATTCTTTGACCATGGGATGGTGTTCCAAGAAGGTGGAGTGCTAGGCAGAGATGGGCTCTACCTAACAAAGAGAGGGAAGAGCATCCTCGCAAGTAGGCTGGCTAACCTCGTGAGGAGGGCTTTAAAACTAGGTTCACCGGGGGAAAGAGACCAAAGCTCTGAAGTAAGTGGGGAAGTGGGTTACCAGGAGGAAGCACAAGCAGGAAAGCACAAGAGAAGAGGACTCCTGCCTCCTACTAAGAAAGCAGGACAATCAGCAAGTTATCTTAAGTGCCTATACACAAATGCAAGAAGCCTGAGAAACAAGCAGGGAGAACTGGAAATCCTGGCATAGTCAAGGAATTATGATGTGATTGGAATAACAGAGACTTGGTGGGATAATTCACATGGACTGGAGTACTGTCATGGATGGATATAAACTGTTCAGGAAGGACAGGCAGAGCAGAAAATGTGGGGGAGTCGCATTGTATGTAAGAGAGGAGTATGACTGCTCAGAGCTCCAGCATGAAACTGCAGAAAAACCTGAGAGTTTCTGGATTAAGTTTAGAAGTGTGAACAACAAGTGTGATGTCGTGGTGGGAGTCTGCTATAGACCACCAGACCAGGGGGATGAGGTGGTGGACGAGGCTTTCTTCCGGCAACTAGCAGAAGTTACTAGATCACAGGCCCTGGTTCTCATGGGAGACTTCAAATCACCCTGATATCTGCTGGGAGAGCAATACAGAGGTGCACAGACAATCCAGGAAGTTTTTGGAAAATGTAGGGGACAATTTCCTGGTGCAAGTGCTGGACAAACCAACTAGAGGCAGAGCTTTTCTTGACCTGCTGCTTACAAACTGGGAAGAATTAGTAGGGGAAGCAAAAGTGGATGGGAACCTAGGAGGCAGCGACCATGAGAAGGTTGAGTTCAGGATCCTGACAAAGGAAGAAAGGAGAGCGGCAGAATATGGATGCTGTATTTCAGAAAAGCAGACTTTGACTCCCACAGGGAACTGATGGGCAGGATCCCCTGGAAGAACAACATGAGGGGAAAGGAGTCCAGGAGAGCTGGCTGTATTTTAAGGAATCCTTACTGAGGTTGCAGGAACAAACCATCCTTATGTGTAGAAAGAATACTAAATACGGCAGATGACCAGCTTGGCTTAACAGTGAAATCCTTGCTAATCTTAAACAGGGCTTTGGAACTGTGCTCCGGCTCTGCTCCAGCTCCAGGCAAAAACCTGCAGCTTCACTGCTCCGGAGCTGCTCCATGCTCCAGTTCCAGGCTCCGCTCCAAAGCCCTGATCTTAAACACATAAAAGAAGCTTACAAGAAGTGGAAGATTGGATAAATGATCAGGGAGAAGTTTAAAAATATTGCTCAGGCATGCAGGAGTGAAATCAGGAAGGCCAAATCACACTTGGAGTTGCAGCTAGCAAGGGATGTTAAGAGTAAGATGAAGGGTTTCTTCAGGTATGTTAACAACAAGAAGAAAGGAAGTATGAGCCCTTTACTGAATGAGGGAGGCAACCTAGTGACAGAGGATGTGGAAAAAGCTAATGTGCTCAATGCTTTTCTTCCCTCCTGTCTTCACGAACAAGGTCAGCTCCCAGACTACTGCACTGGGCAGCACAGCATGGGGAGGAGGTGACCAACCCTTTGTGGAGAAAGAAGTGGTTCGGGACTATTTAAAAAAGCTGGACGAGCACAAGACCATAGGGCCGGATGCACTGCATCCGAGAGTGCTAAAGGGAGTTGGAGAATGTGATTGCAGAGCCATTGGCCATTATCCTTGAAAACTCGTGGTGATCCGGGGAGGTCCCAGATAACTGAAAAAAGGCTAATCTAGTGCCCGTCTTTAAAAAAGGGAAGGAGGATTGGGGGAACTACAGGCCAGTCAGCCTCACCTCAGTCCCTGGAAGAATCATGGAGCAGGTCCTCAAGGAATCCATTCTGAAGCACTTCGAGGAGAGGAAAGTGATCAGGAACAGTCAGCATGGATTCACCAAGGGCAAGTCATGCCTGACTAACCTAATTGCCTTCTTTGAGGAAATAACTGGCTCTGTGGATAAGGGGAAAGCAGTAGACCTGTTATTCCTTGACTTTAGCAAAGCTTTTGATACGGTCTCCCATCCTATTCTTGCCAGCAAATTAAGGAAGTATGGGCTGGATCAACGTACTATAAGGTGGATAGAAAGCTGGCTAGATCCTCGGGCTCAATGGGTAGTGATCAATGGCTCCACATCTAGTTGGCAGCCGATATCAAGTGGAGTGACGCAAGCATCGGTCCTGGGGCCGGTTTTGTTCAATATCATCAGTAATGATCTGGAGGATGGCATAGACTGCATCTAAACGGGGAGGGGTGGTAGAACGCTGGAGGGTAGGGATAGCATACAGTGGGACCTAGACAAATTAGAGGATTGGGCCAAAAGAAATCTGATGAGGTTCAACAAGGACAAGTGCAGAGTCCTGCACTTAGGATGGAAGAATCTCATGCACTGCTACAGACTAGGGATGAATGGCTAGGCAGCAGTTCTGCAGAAAAGGACCTAGGGGTTACAGTGGATGAGAAGCTCAATATGAGTCAACGGTGTGCCCTTGTTGCCAAGAAGGCTAATGGCTTTTTGGGCTGTATACGTAGAGGCATTGCCAGCAGACTGATGGACGTGACCATTCATCTCTATTCAACATTGGTGAGGCCTCATCTGGAGTACTATGTCCAGTTTTGGGCGCCACACTGCAAGAAGGATGTGGAAAAATTGGAAAGAGTCCAGCAGAGGGCAACAAAAATGATTAGGGGGCTGGAGCACATGACTTATGAGGAGAGGCTGAGGGAACTGGGATTGTTTAGTCTGCAGAAGATGAGAATGAGGGGGGATTTGATAGTTGCTTTCAACTACCTGAAAGAGGGTTCCAAAGAGGATGGATCTAGACTGTTTTCAGTGGTAGCAGTTGACAGAACAAGGAGTAATGGTCTCAAGTTGCAGTGGGGGTGGTTTAGGTTGGATATTAGGCAACACTATTTCATTAGGAGGATGGTGAAGCACTGGAATGGGTTACCTAGGGAGGTAGTGAAATCTCCTTCCTTTGAGGTTTTGAGGTCAGGCTTGACAAAGCTCTGGCTGGGATGATTTAGTTGGGGATTGGTCCTGCTTTGAGCAGGGGGTTGGACTAAATGGCCTCTTGAGGTCCCTTCCAACCCTAATATTTTATGATTCTATGATCTACTGGTACACCTGAAGAGACAGTTTTTTTGCCAAAATTTCCATAATGATTAAGGGCCATATCTCCTCTCTTTGCCCCTCTCAATGAACCAGTGGGCTAGAAAGCTGTTGGATCTCCCCAGCTGCACATTCCCCCAGTATGGACACAATCCCCAAATGGTGTAGGAGCTGGCTCTGCCAGATCTATATTTCCCATCCCTACTGCCCCAGCAAAGAGTGTATGTTGGGTGCAGAAAGGGGCAGGACCAGAGCACTACTGTGCAACCATTGCCACACAGGGGCAATGTAATTTAAAGTAGATTCAAGGCTGCTCTACATTTCACCAATCAGGGGGCTACAACCTGCTTCTTTGGGGTGCTCCCAAACAATAGATACAGCTGGAGAATCTAACCATATGTCTGTGAACACACAATACAAAATAAACAATATGGGCCTGATTCTCATTACATTCGTACCAGTGAAAGTTGAGTGGAACTTTGTTGACGTTAGTGGAGTTGAACCAGTGTGAGGTCAGGATCAGGCTCTATGGTCCAATGTGAGGCCTCACTGTGCATTGTATTTCCTTATAATTTTCCATATCCTGGCAACAATACTCTTTTGATACAGTGTAGGATCCTATCAGAATCCCTTACTGAAACTAAATAAGCTGTGCCACCCTTCATGGTACCGCTCATTTCATGACTCCATTTCAATTCAGTAGCACACTCAGAAGTGTACTGCGTTGCTTGCCTTGTAAATTTTAGATCCAAAACATTTCCAAACTTAAATTACTTTCGAAAGGAAATTGCAAGGTCTTAATATATGAAATAGGCATGAAGAAAGTGTTCTTAGGTGCACAACAGTTAATTTTTAATTAGATGACAAATTAGCTTTATTCATGCTAGCTTTATCTGCCACTATGAAGAATAAAACCAATGGATCAATGAGATAGTGTGTTAAATATTATCCATGAGACTATATGTGATACTTTTCACCTTCAAACCATTTTACAAACATTAACTAATCTTCTTCAAGGCCAGTAAAAGGGGTTAGGGGTTTGTTATAGAAGTGGATGGGTAGGGTTCTGTGGTCTGCTTTGTGCAGGAGGTCAAACTAGATGATCATATTGGTCCCTTCTGACCTATGAGTCTATAAAAGTAGTATTCATCCTACTTTAGGAAGGGACAAAAATAAGAGCATGATTAGGGAATTGGTAAAGACCACAGAGGTTGTTAGCATTATTGCTAATCCCAAGGATTCCCAAATCACGAGTCAGCTCACGGAAAGTCATGAGCCTGTAAAAACAGAATACATTTAGGATTCTTTTGATTTTACCATGGGTTTTTTGAGCCTTTAGTAGATCTGGGCAGGAAATGTTTTTTTTAGCCTAGGAGAGCTTCGGATTTCTTAAAGTTTTTCCATCCTGCATTGGCATATAAAGTTAACTCTTGAAATTTAGTTTTTACCAACCAATTATTAATAAGTCAGATTGGATCAATTGAAGCATTTTATTTCAATAACTTCAAAATGAAACATTCAACCTTCATTTTGTAACCGTTTAAAAATACATGTTAAACACAAATTCAAAATAAGCCAAAAAACAGTCATTTCAAAATAAAAAATTTCATTTTTAGAGTGTTCAAACAGGACATTTCAACAATTTCAATTTTTTTTTTCAAAATTGGGAGATGTGTCAAAACCAAACCTTTCCTACACAATTTCAGTTTCTACAATCCTGCATTTTCTGACCAAAAGCATCTAGTCAGAAGATTCATGACCCCACACTAGCTTTTTTTGTGTTTAGATTTTCCAGCTTCCCCCTGCCCACTCCCAAGAACATTAGGGTGAAAAACTTACTCCTTTTAAGTGAAAGCCAAAATTCTCATGTACTCACATAACTCCAATGACACAAGACCACCACATTCTATCACAAGACTGATGGTAAAATCACAAGAGTAGGCAACACTGAGTTAGTGCCAGAGCTGGTGTTAGATCTCAGGAGTTTCTGGCACCCAGACATTTGCTCAAACAAATATTTTGTCAACAGCAGACGCTGGTTTGAGAAGGACAATGCTTCAGTTGCTACTGAACAAGCTTGCCTTTTACGGGATAATCACTGTTAGCTAGTCTCCTACAGTAGGGCTCTCTGGCGGCAATGTCATGAAACTACAAAAGGTTTGTTAGCTTATTAGAGGTAATTCTTATACTTTGAATGTATTGCCATCTCAGAGACACAATCACCCTCTGTTAACAGAACTTCAGGGTCCAGCTCCAAGTAAAACTTCTTGAGGTGGAGAGTCACTGAAGGGCAGTTAGAGGATGCAGAATATTTATGACCCCGGAATGTAGGGCTACAAAGAATTGGTGATGCTTGTAACCACAGACTACTACTCAAAAATTGCTTCTGAGGCTACATGGGTAGGCATTCTTAATGGGTGGAACTATAGAGGAAATATATTTGAAAATAAGTTGCTGCTGGTCAGTAAAGCCTTTCTATCTCAAAAGGTGGATTGATTTAAATTAGTTGTTCTCAATCAGGGGTCTGCATACCTCTGGGGTATCTAGAGGTCTTCCAGGGGATATCATCTCATCTAGATATTTGCCTAGTTTTACAACAGGCTATATAAAAAGCACTAGCGAATTTTTAATGAAACAGTAAACTCAGGGGTTGTACTGTACGACCGGAGAATTGCTAACACAGTTCCTATTTTTAAGAAAGGAAAGGAAAAAAAGTGATCCAAGTAACTACAGGCCTGTTAGTTTGACAGCTGTAGTATGCAAGGTCTTGGAAAAATGTTTGAAAGAGAAAGTAGTTAAGGACATTGAGGTCAAGGGTAACTGGGACAAAATACAACATGATTTTACAAAAGGTAGATCATTCCAAACCAACCTGACCTCCTCTTTTGAGAAGGTAATGGATTTTGTAGACAAAGGAAATGCAGTGGATCTAATTTACCTCGATTTCAGTAAGGCATTTGATACGGTTCCACATGAGGAATTATTAACTAAATTGGAAAAGATGGGGATCGATATGAAAATTGAGAGGTGGATAAGGAACTGGTTAAAGGGGAGACTATGGGTCATACTGAAAGGTGAACTGTCAGGCTGGAAGGAGGTTACTAGTGGAGTTCCTCAGGGATCAGTTTTGGGACCAATCTTATTTAATTTTTATTTGACCTTGGCACAAAAATGTGGAATGTGCTAATAAAGTTTGCAAGATGATGATTGCTAATAAGTTTGAAAGGACCAGGGGGAGGTATTGCTAATAAACAGAGAAGGACCTGAAGGGATATTCATACAGGAGAGATGGATGACCTTGTAAACTGGAGTAATAGTAATAGGATGAAATTTAATAGTGAAATTTAAAAGTGCAAGGTCATGCATTTAGGGATTAATAACAAGAATTTTGGTTATAAATTGGGGACACATCAGTTGGAAGTAACAGAGGAGGAGAAGGACCTCGGAGTATTGGTTGATCACAGGATGACTATGAGCCAATGTGATATGGCTGTTAAAAAAGCTAATGCGGTCTTGGGATGATGCATCAGGCGAGGTATTTCCAGTAAAGATAAGGAGGTGTTAGTACCATTATACAAGGCACTGGTGAGACCTCATCTGGAATACTGTGTGCAGTTCTGGTCTCCCATGTTTAAGAAGGATGAATTCAAACTGGAACAGGTACAGAGAAGGGCTACTAGGATGATCCAAGGAATGGAAAACCTGTCTTATGAAAGGAGACTCAAAGAGCTTGGCTTGTTTAGCCTAACCAAAAGAAGGCTGAGGGGGAGATATGATTGCTCTTTATAAATATATCAGAGGGATAAATATCAGGGAGGGAGAGGAATTATTTAAGCTTAGTACCAATGTGGACACAAGAACAAATGGATATAAACTGGACACTAGGAAGTTTAGACTTGAAATTAGATGAAGGTTTCTAACCATTAGAGGAGTGAAGTTCTGGAACAGCCTTCCAAAGGAAGTAGTGGGGGCAAAAGACATATCTGGCTTCAAGATGAAGCTTGATAAGTTTATGGAGGGGCTGGTATAATGGGATAGCCTAATTTTGGCAATTAATTCATCTTTGATTATTAGCAGGTAAATATGCCCAGTGGTCTGTGATGGGATGTTGGATGGGGTGGGTTCGGAGTTACTACAGAGAATTCTTTCCTGGGTGCTGGCTGGTGAGTCTTGCCCACATGCTCAGGGTCTAACTGATGGCCATATTTGGGGTCAGAAAGAAATTTTCCTCAGGGCAGATTGGCAGAGGCCCTGGAGGTTTCTCACCTTCCCCTGCAGCATGGGACACGAGTCACTTGCTGGAGGACTCTCTGCAGCTTCAGGTCTTCAGACCACAATAACTCAGACATAGGTTAGGAATTTGTTACAGGAGTGGGTGGGTGAGATTCTGTGGTCTGCAATGTGCAGGAGGTCAGACTAGATGATCATAATGGTCCCTCCTGACCTTAAAGTCTGAGTCACTACAAACTAAAATTTCATACGACTTGTTTATACTGCTCTATATGCTATACATTGGAATGTAAGTACAATATTTATATTCTAATTGATTTATTTTATAATCATATGTTAAAAAAGGAAGCAATTTTTCAGCAATAGTGTGTTGTGACACCTTTTTTTGTGTGTGTGTGTCTGATTTTGTAAGTAGTTTAAGTGAGGTGAAACTTGGGGGTACACACACACACACACACACACAAAAATCTGACTTCTAAAAAAGGTACTATAATCTGGAAAGGTTGAGAGCCACTAGTCTACAGATTTAAGTACCAGAAAAAATTATCCAAGTTATGTAAAAACAACAGAAGATATTTTGGTAAGCTTTTAAGTTGTACTGCACCAGGGAAAATAGACTTGTGACTAGGATTTTTTTCCCAATGGATTCCTATTGCAGCAAAATTTGCAACTATTTGTACCACCAGCACCCCCTTAGTAGAAGATATGGAACTGCATGGAAAGACACGATGGGAGGAAATAACCACAAGTGGCCTGTTACTGTATTTGTTTCATTTCAAGCTACAAAGTTTTTGAATTATTTTTAAGAGATAAAATATTTATAAAGCATTTTGTTCCCAAAAGCCTTGTAGACTTGTGCTGTTTTGGATTAATGGGTTTGCTCTAAAATTGCTCAGCAGGAAATAGAGAAGTGGAAAAATAAAAATACGACAAAGAGTGTTAACACCCAACACTCTCAAGTTACTCTCTATATATTTGTTTAATAGTACTTATAGGGGAAGTTTGGGTTGGTTTTACACTGCCATCACCACTTCCAAATAGTCTAACATTCCAAAGAACTGAAGACATGTTTTTGCCTTAACTTGATCAGTTTTTCCCCTCAGCTAAGAAGTGGCAAATATTAGGTCCCTGCAAGTCAGCTTCTTGCTGGAGGAGAAATCAGACACTTCTCAAACTGTGTTCATGGACCAGTGACAGCCATGAGCCAGTTCTCCTTGTTTCTATTTAGACACAGCAAAAGGACACAATCACAATCACAGTTTCCTATTACTACTTCCATACCTTTCAACCTGCCAAATCTGGACACCATGTGTGAGAACGACCCCAAAAAAGGGGACAAAAAAAAATATGATTCATGCAAGAAGCTTTAAATGAACCGAGATTAAAATGTTAGTGCAATTGCCACGTTCTATAATCTCAGTTTCATAAATCTACTTTTCTAATGTAAATTTTCAACAACAGAATGAGGGGTATTTCAGATTTGTAGGCAACACTGGTAACTTTGGGAATAAAAATGAGAAAAATCTCTTGACCTGATGGACACTTGAGAGGTCTATTTTTTTTTCCATGCAAGCAATTGCTGAAGTTGTCATGAGGATGTTATGTGATTGCAAAAGGAAAGAGAGGTGTCCACAAGAGACTATTAAGTCACTGTGCACATTATGATAGAGTTGGAGAACTCCAAGTTCTAGCAGTGCTTTATAAGAGACCAAAATGGAGAACAAGAATTTTGCCAAACACAATATGAAACAGAAACAAAAAGAAATTAAAATTGTAGGCCATGGTGCACACACGTCTACTTGGGCCTTTACTATGGCACTGTGCTCATTCCTAAGGGGCAATCAAAGCAGCACACCAGGATTTAGGAACTTTGCATTTATAACTCTGTACTGTAGGTTTTGCCAATTCATTTAAGTATTTCTGAATTTGATTTATTTAATTAACGATGGCTTGGCTTGTGGAGAAGTCAGAATTTCACCTGTGTGCTCCAAGGTCTACAAGACACTACCTGCACTATTGGATTGAATGTCTCATGGCAAAAGACCAAAGGTCCAGAATCTCAGAGCTGAGCCATCATAACCCCTTATGCAGGTAGGGTTGAGCACTATGGAGAGCATTGACAAGTTCATCTATGTAGACTGAAAGCAGAGTTCAAATGGTCACAGTAAAATCAACATTCTTTGATGAATAGGTCTTGCCATCTCCTGCATGAAATACATGTCTGGCGTATGGATGCAAAACAATCTTTGGCGGAGACAAATTTCAGGATCTATCAAAGCTCTGTTCTACCTGTACTGCTCTAAGGGTCAGAAACCTGGCCCCTCTTATAGGCAGATGAGGTGAATGGAAACATTGCTTATGTATTGTTAGCATAAAGTGGTTTAAATTTGTGCAAAATATCAATCTCAGAGATCTGGCCTTCCTTCAGTCACACATTGTATCCAAAAGCTGTGTTGCATGCTCTTCAGCCATGTCACCAGGATAGACAAAAACACCTCAGCACATGGTGCTCAGAACTCTATCAATACGCAAAAGGGTGCATGGCTGGACCTTATCTGGTGCTGTCCAGGATAAGTTCACTACACAATGTTTGATGCGATGCCATCAACTGTTGTCACTCTGGCTAGTGCAATGGTGCTCAATAGAGTTGTCATATTTGATGATTAGGATATGGGGCAGAAGGGAGTGTTAAATTGAGGGCTTGCTGAGAAAATTGCCATTCAAGACTATTTTTTATAATGCAAGAAGAGACTCAGTGAAGAATTGTAGTTAGAGAATCTGTGGCACTTTTCACAAGCATCAGAGTGTATTGGACATCACTGTGGCTAGCAAACTCCAATTACAAAGCAGTTTCACCTGTGGTTTCAAATGGCTTCAGTACTCTTCTTCACTTCCTGTCCTTAGTGACCGTTCTCTGTTAAAAGCTACGGTGTTTCACCCTGGAAGTGGCTACATATCAACGTCGTACACAAAGTGACTTCACTATATGGTCAAATACTGTCACTCTTACCCATTCCTAATGACAGTTAATAGGCACTTTCTGTGCATAGGCATTTTGCCTGAATAAACACTGCAGTATTTGGTCAGTAGTGTATCAAATACTTTACTGTAGGATTCTTCAGGACAAATAATGCAATTGTATACTATTCTAAGTAAGCTAGTAGTGTCAATATAAAACAAAATTGAACATGCTCTTAAAATATTTTTTTTATGACAAACTGACAAAAGGTCAGGAAGAAATTTAAAATGAATGTGCATCATTAACTCCTTGGCACAGACACTATATGTTGCCATTACCATGATGCATGCTAGTCAAGAGCATCTAACTCCTGGTGATCAAATGGTTAAGATTCTCCAGTGAAAACCATAATGAAAGAGTAGTGGGTGAACTTGTATTATAGCAAATTGGCTAACACACCTACATAAAACCGAGTAAAGGACACAGGGTCAGCTTTAATGCAGCTTCCTGGCTTTTGTCTGTTTTCAGTAGAAATAGCTGATGAGTGAAATCTCTGTGGGGAGAAATTTGGGAGATTCCACAGGAATGCCAGGAAATCTGTCCTACAAGACGGATGTTGCTTCCTGCAGAGAGGGAGCTTACAGAACTTGCATTCTTCAGCAGGGCCCACTGGTTAAGATACTACAGAGCTGCTATTAAAAATAAAAAATGTGCTTTAAAAGGCCCTTCTAGGACAAAATTCAGGAAAGATCTTCCCCAGGTGAAGCAAGCAGCACATTGCAGTTAAGGAGGCAATTTGTTCCAACCAAAACTGGCATGAATGGTCAAGATTAAAACCTCATCTGCCCTTCAGCAAAATTCAGGTTTCTGGATCCAGATTTGAATTTGGGTCTTTCTAGTCTGAGCTGTTCTCAGTTGGGAGCAGGAGTTGGTGTGTAATGTATTATGCATTTACCTCTGCTGTGGTCCCATCTGGCCCCGTGGCAGGGATGGGGGAAAATCAAGTATATTAGAGAGAGTGGGTAAACTACTTGATGATAATTTCCCCCATATTGTGTTCCTCTATCTGCGAACACTAAAAAATAAAAATAATAATAAAAATAGTCTTGTATTAAATAGAGCAGAAGTGAAGTCAGAATGCGGTCTGAAGTCATACATTGTATTTGATGTTGAACCATGGTCCATAATTTTTCAAAGGTATTTTATTTCTTATTACAGGGAAGTGTTTCAAATGAGAAACACCTCAGAGAGGAGGATTTCAATAACTGTACGTAAAAAGCAAATGCAAAAGGGTTTTGTGGAAATCTACGTAAGCACCTCTTGAATTTTTTTTTTTTTTTGCCTAGAGTTTGAGTTCTCTTTACAAACAAGCTTTCAAGAGTAAAGGCCAATTCTGATGTCATCTTTGACTTGATAAAAAAGATCTGAGATAGCACTCAAACATATTTAGTTGCACAAGAACAGCCACCTGCAACTTATATTTTGTGTAAAATGAAAGTGATTCATTGTAGCTACTTAGGACTGACTAATGTCTAGAATTCTGATTCTCATGAATGAAATGAAGAAAATGAAAGAAATAAGGGTAGATGCAAATGAAAGGAAACATTCACATGTTTTGATCTCAGTTTTGCCACTTGATATATCATTTGCATACTGCAGAATGAGACTTTTCTAGTTTTCTTCAGCAGATCTCCTAATATCAACAGAACATGCCGATATAAAAATACTATCAAAATTGTTATTGCAATACTTGAATTTTTCAATCAATTTATTGTGACTAATTTTAGTTGAAAAAAAATGGTGATGCTTTTTAAGCTCAACACATTGCTCCTGAATTAATCCTAATTTCTACCCTATGAATAATCTTCATAAGGAAAGCAGTTTTCAAACGCTTAAATATGTTTATTGCATCCATAGTTCTGTACAAGATTGAATCACTCAATTTTTTTCTAAGAAGGCTACCCTGCTGACAACCCAGTAAGTAAGTCTTTTAAAAAAAAAAAAAAAAAAAAAAAAAAAAAGCATAGAAGTACCATGTGTGAAAACTACAGTTCCCAGCATGCAATGCTCTGTCCGAGTTTGACTGGTATCCATGGTCCACATTTGGCATGTGAAATGCCTTTTGGCTACCTTCTGCTCAACAAGACATAATAAATGCTAATGATCATTATAATATTGACTAGAACCAATGAGTACTTGACTGCTGCAATCAGTTGAAGTCTCAAGTCCTTCACTGTATCACTAAACAGAGACACTGAAGTGGTTCAATTTACCTCTGTGGGAAAACAATAATTAGGCATCTTGACTGAGAAGGATCAAATTTTATTTAAGAGAAAGCATTTATTGTTTGAGGCAATTATCCGTTCAAGGTCTGGGTTTCAGCACAACAAAGTGTTCAAAAGGAGAACAGAGCAAGACAAGATCACATGCTTCTTTTCCAAGACTTTAACCTTGGCTACACTGGCGTTTTACAGTGCTGCAACTTTCTCGCTCAGGGGTGTGAAAAAAAAAAAAAACAACAAACACACCCCTGAGTGCTGCAAGATACAGCGCTGTAAAGTACCAGTGTAGTGTAAACAGTGCCGCAGCTCGCAGCGCTGCAATCTAAACCCCATGAGGGGGTGGAGTACGAGCAGTGCTGGGAGAGCACTGGCGCTGTGACTACACTCAGGCCAGGTCTACACTGCGACTTTAAATCGGTTTAATGGCCGATATACCGATTTAACGCTGTATCCGTTCACACGACGTCGTCATTAATATCGAGTTAAA
>NC_133770.1:115973100-115997410 GCF_003597395.2 Chelonoidis abingdonii
GGATCCCACTGTGGACGCGCTAAACCGATTTTATTAGATCTGTTTTGTAATATCGGTTTAAGCTAATTCGAAATAATCGTGCAGTGTAGACGTACCCTCACACTTCAAAGCGCTGCCATGGCAGCGCTTTGAAGTTTCAAGTGTAGCCATACCCTTTATGTCACGAACCCTTAAAAATAAAAGTAGAGAATGAAGATAATAATAATAAATACTTTGCACTTCTACAATACCTTCCATTTGAGAGCCGCAAAGTCTTACCAAACATTTCTGAATTTAGCAACACAATAACCTCATGAGGTAGCAATGACAAACAGCTAGACAATTCATGTGCCCTCTCTCTCCATGACAACATTACATAATAAAGCCATAGGTAAGCAGTGGAACAGGTTATCCTAGGGAAATTGTGGAATCCTTGTCCTTGGAGGTTTTTTAAGAGCAGAGTAGACAATCATCTCAGGGATGCCTCATTGTGGGGGCATGGACTAGATGACATCTTGTGGTCATTTCCAGTCCTACATTACTCTAATTCCATGATTCTATAATCAAAAGGATCCAAAATGGCCACTCCTTGAATACAGCATTATGATTTTGAGACATCAAACTCAAGCAAACTAGGGAAAAATTGAAAGCCACTTCAAAGCTAACCCTCACAGAATGTGTTTATGACTAAAATATTTCTGCTGTAGTTCAATGGCTATAGAGGCAGAGGAAAAACCAGTGTAGTATAAGACTTGTTTGCTCCAGTACGTGGTGGCAGAAAGAATACTGGAGATTTAACACACATTCACCTTTAAGAATGAGTATTAAAGAAAAAACTTAGATGTGGCTTTACAGAAGTTTGATTAGTGCTATGGAAACAATATATGTAGAAGACAGCACAGTTCTTCATGGTACAGAGCTCTGTCTGAAAAAAGTTGGTCCTTTGCATCAGGGCTGAGCACTGCATAAGGCCCTCTGTATTAAAGAGTATTAGCACAAGCCATTATAGTAGATTGTGGATTATGCCCTAGTTCCACAATTTAAAGATTGGAGCACTTTTTTATTTCAAGTGATTTGCCCAATTAATGTATGCTGTGAACATATGTTAACATGCTACGTATGTCAAGCAAAAAGCTACTTCTTGTATCTTGTCTTATAAGAAGTAACATCACAAAGAGATTAATACACAAAAATAGAAAACTCACAGATTCCTAGATTTTAAAGTGAAAAGGGACCTCTCTCATTTAGTCTAAATTCCTGCATAACAAGATAAATAATAGGGTGGTTTGTAGTACTAAATAACCCTAGTGTGAAGACATAATTGCTAAGGAGATCCACACAGTGTTAATTAAAGCAGCAGATATCGGAAGAAGTTATTAAATTACAAATAAAAACCATGATTAACCAGGAAGAAAATAAAGCAGCAGATGGTGTGGAAATCATTAAAAAAAAAGCCAGCTCCTTGAAAGAGTGCACTCCATTAAAGATCAGCAAAACCAATGAGGCACAAGCAAAACTAAGGCCAAGGGTGGGGAGATGCGGTAACAAATCAAGCTTGGGAGGGAGAGAAGCAGAACGGGGCAGAGTGCTCAGGGGAGGAGGCGGAGCAGAGGTGAGCTAGGGCGGGAAGTTACCCTGTGTGCCGCCCCTGCCCCCTTACTTGCTGCAGGCGGCCCTCCCAGCACCCCCCTGTCCCAGCTCCCTCCACCTAAATGCCGATGATGACCTGGGCAGCTGAAGGACCTGAAATGCCGCCCCCCAAATGCTAGTGCCCTAGGCAACCGCCTAGGTCGCCTAATGGGTTGCACCGGCCCTGCTGACCAGCTTGTCATTCCCTGTAGATTAGCGCCAAACATGGCCTTTAAGTACCTAATTGTTTTTTGATATAGTTAATTCAGGATCTAAGGTTTGTATATAATACATACTGTGTCACAATGTATCTAAGTGCAAAGGTACTAAATAAATGGCCCTCCTTAGCAGTAGCCAGTGAATCAAGTTACTTTCAAGAAAGAGAGAGAGTTTTTTGGTACAATCAAGGGGGGAGAGAGAGAGAGAGAGAGAGAGAGAGACTAGACCTTCAAAAAACAAGTTACTATCACAGTGCTTAATTTGTAAAGAAAGAGGTGCCAGGGCTCAAGCAACAACAACAACAGTGTTCGCCACACAATGTGACCTCTCACGCAACATACGAGCAAGGTCTTGCCCCACACACCACTAACAGAAGGGGTGCTCAGCTGTGCCCTGGCATAAAAAAAGACATGCCAGGGCTAAGCCCCAGCACAAATTAAGATCTGCTTTAAAGTACTATTTAATTGTAACCTCAGTTCAAGGCCATCACTGCTAGGAATCTGATATTTGCCAGTCACTTAAGTAGTTGCCCAAAGCAGGTTCTAGGAGAAGAAAGATGGTGCTATGGTTGGGGAACTAGACTAGGACACGGGAGACCTGGGTTCAGTGCTACCATCGACTTCCTGAGGGACCTTGGACAAATCACTTAGCCACTGTTCCCATGTGTTTTTTTGTTTTTTAAAAGGGGTGGGGATAGCAGTACTTTCCTACCTCACAGGGATGCTGAAATATTAAATACATTATAGATTGAGAAGTGGTTTAAGATCTACTGATGAGAAAGTACTATATAAAAGATTATTATATATCCTGCTGTAAGATGACATAGTGCGGTGTCTTTCAAATATTTTTCCAGTGGAAAAAAACCACAGGCATTCCTCATCCTCATAGAGGGGAGGGGAAACACTTTAAAGTCTGAAAACATTTAAGTAATAATTGGGTCATCTGGTGTGAAGCTGAATACACAGGGAACTTGCTCCTCACTATCATCAATATGGGCTACCCAGATGCATAAATGCCCAAGCTTGTAATTAGTCTCAAAAAAGGACAGATGGTAGACAAAGCCATTTTTTCCCTTAATTAGTATGTTTGCTTCAGCTTTCTTAAGAGCTTTAAAATTACCTCTGTTTAATAGATTGAATGATGTTTTTTAAATAATGTAATAGATACAAAGATTGCGCTACCAATAGGTCAATAGTGTAACACAATTCATTTCAAATACATCCTTTTGATGTCCATCTACATCAGACTCTTAATATTTTCACAAAGTACTCATTACAAGACCTGCTCACAATTTAATTCTCTCCCCGCCAGGACTGGAGTAATAGGTTAATGCCAAAAAAAAACAAAAACAAAAAAAAAACACAACTATACCCCACCCCAAAACAAACAAACTATATTCCAGAGCAAGGAAGAAAGCTTTAATCATTAAATCTACGTGGACTCAGAAGCCTGGGATTAGCGTTTTATTCCCAGTTCTACCACAGACTTTCTATAGAATCTTGAGCAAGTCATTTGACACATGACTCAGTTTCCCCAATATCAGTGAGATGTTACCTACCTTCCATCTAGCATTAGCACCATTTTACAGATGGGGAACTAAAGTACAGAGTAGATTAAGCAGTTTTGTCAACTTTTCTGATAGTTGGGAGTTCATGAAGCCCTAGTTCCTAGAGTCATGCAATTTTATGAAAACCTCAACTTTTCTTTAAAAAAATAAAAGTTTCTAGCCTTCACAGCTGCAGAGGAAAGCTGAAAAACAGTGAATTCCAAGGTCTGAAAAAACAGAAGACATCACCCCCCCACACACACACGCTTTAAAAAAAAAATCTCATGATTTGGGAGGACACAACACAACTCATGGTTTTTGAATGCTTGGGGGTTGGCAATGCTGATTAAATGACTTGCACAAGGTCACACAGGAAGTTAACCCCAGTCTCTCAAGTTTCAATCCAGTGCACTCTCTGGTAGGCCATCCTTTGAACCCTAAAGAGAAAGCCTCACCTAACTGAGAATTGATCCTGAATCATGGTGATGGGAGCTCCAAATCCTGACTACTGGGCCATTAGAGAGAAGAGAAGAGAAGAGCGACTCTAAATTAGCTAAGTTTTGAGAGAAGCATCTTGCTGTTGTATGGCAGGTCCATCCCAAAATACTACAGCTCTTTATAACTCTGTCTTCCAAGTTGTTATACTATTTCCAGAGTTAGTATCACACCACAGCAAGGAACATGCACAACATCACTGTATACAGGAACCAAGAACTGGGAATTGTGCTTCTGTAATTACAGTCACTACCTTAAACAGTGTATAGCACAGCCTCATGGCTCTTACAGTTGTGTATGTGTAAGATGTAAAATAAATAAAATGTTGAAGCAAACTACAAGCATCAACCTCCAGATACTGGAATCATCGGGTTCTGCTCCCTCAGAAAAAATTTTCTATCAAAAGCTTCCTCCCCTTTTTATTTTGCTCTTTGGCTGTCACATGAAATAAAAATCATTTTTCAGTAACTATGTATTTGCTGAGTTTGTCCACAGCAATGCAATAGCTCTCTAGCTCTACAATGCTATAATTTTATAACCAATTGTGAAGGAGTAAAATGCAATTTTGCATCTTAAGGTCTTAATTTCAGCACTACTATGACATTGACCCACTGATGTGGCACCTACAGAATGACATTTGTTTCCAGTGCAGTCTGAAAGACAGCAAAAGCCCAGGGAAGCAGGAAGATAGGAGAAAGAGAGACCAAAGCCTGCACATCAGACTAGTCCCGTGTGTTAAGAGATAAAAATTAAAATTAACTTTTGTGCAGGTGGTTTTCCCAGCTGCAGACAGACAATCTAGGGTGACCAGATGTCCTGATTTTATAGGACAGTCCCAATTTGTGTGTCTTTTTCCTATATAGGCTCCTATTACCCCCCACCCTCTGTCCTGATTTTTCACACTTGCTGTCTGGTCACCCCAAGACAATACAAGCTAGCTCAACTGGAGACTTAAAATTCTATACGTTTCTGGAACTGAAGTTGCCATTGGTTACCTGTGCACTTTATAACCGTAACTCCACAAATGTCCCCAATAGCCCTTGAAGGAAAAATAGGGCCACAGAGAAAAATGATCTCTCCTCATGTGTTCGTTTGAGATTAGAATCCATTTTCTTCCTATAGCCGGTCTTCTTCGAGTGCATGTCTAGGAGGTAAGGACTGACTGTGTGCATTATAAAGCAGGAGGCCAAAAGTAAGAGACTTCAACCACTCTCAGTTCAGTATTCCTGTAGAATGGCACTGCACAGAACCTCTTCCACCATTTAAAAATGGCATTTATATACAGGAAATTAGACCTGTGCTTTTAATGCATATTATTGCTACTGGTTGTCGTAGGATTTCACTGACAGCCAGACAGAATGCTCCATTATGTTTTGGTATGACAAAACAGGAACCATGACCAATTCCTGTTTCAAATATTAATCTTTGGTTCATTAAAACCCATTTAGGGTTTGTGCTTTTTAAAGCTAGGTTGCTGAATTGTATAGCTTTCTGGATAATACCCTTTCCTCTCTGCTTTGCCCTCAGAATACACCTTTAAATGACACCACAGAATGTATTTGTGTCACTGAGAAGTGCCTCAAACACTATGTGATGCTACAAGTCTTATAACAAAACAAACCTGTAACTGCTTTAAGTTTAATATGGCTATTATAACAAATTAGCAAACTGTTGCTAAGAAAGTAAGTTCTCTGTAAGAGTAGCCCCTGGAATCAATGGCTACTGATCCTTAACAAGCGATCTCAATATTGACCTTTTGGAACCCTGATGTCATGTCAGGGAAGCAACATTGCCTTGTTAATAGAGCACTAGACTTGTGGATTCTAGTCCTAGTTCAGGGATTGGTCTGTTTGGTGACCTCAGACAAGTCATATCTCTATGCCTCAGTTTCTCCATCTGTAAAATAGGGATAAATGACGCTGACCTCCTTTGTAAAGCGATTGCAGATCTACAGAAGAAAAAGGAGATAGTATTAATACTATGTGGCTGGGGACCAGGGAATAAAGTTCAGTATTTTACCAGCACTCCTGCTTGTCATGTATTTATTAAATGGTTTCAGGAATAAAATAAGTAATTGGAAAAACAAAAGCAAATAAAGCTACCCAAAGCCCTCATTCTGAAAGAGAATCTAACAGGAGTGAAAGAAGTGGTTAGAGCACTTCTAAATTTTTCTAGATGCAAGTGACGTTGAAGAGAGATTTAGGAAGGTAAAATCCTCTTCAAACAGATACTTGATTTGCTTGCAACAAATGAAGGTTATCACAATGTAGTGTAAAGGTGCCATGAGCCTACGTGACAAACTTACACCAGTATGACTTTATAAATATAAATACCATTCAGAGAAATAATGGAAAAGGAATTTGTGCCAAGGAACCATTTTGTTCCAACTGACAGAAGACGCAAGGGGCATTGAGTTTTACAGGGATCCCCTGGATGAAGTATATGCACAATAACGCAAAGGGCAGCATGATGAGTCTCTACCATGAGCAAATAGCCCACTTCTTCAATGCTTAACGGAACGGTCAGCCGTAGTGATCGTTCACCATTTAGTCCATTTCTATGCGGCCGCAAGGGTTTGATGAGCCAAGAGTCCAATGTTAGAACAGACTTGATGCACCCATGTAATTGGGGTCTGCTTTTGGGCCATCTCCACCCCTCAGTTGGTAGAATTTTATCCAGGATGTTACCACCACCCAGAGAACGGTGTTCAATGGAACATCTTGTGGCATTCTAGCAACATGTCCAAAAAGCATAAGATGCCAGCTGTGGACAATGGCCCCAGTAGCCTGCAGACTGGAAAAACAACAAACATCTGTGTTACAAATGAAGTCATTTCATTTTATATTGAATATACAATGTAGACATTGTGTGTGGAAAGCTCAGTCTGAACAGCAGTGTCCAGGTTTTGCAATCAAACAACAGTACGAAAAAAGGATACAGCTCGAATAGATCCTGAACTCGGTTGTGCCAAGATGATGTTGATTCCATGTTTGTCATAAAAGTGACCCATGGCAGATGCTGTGATACCAATTCAGTGAAGAACCTCCGTATGAGAGTTGGAGGAATTGGTGAGTATAAAACCCAAATAGCAAAAGTTGGAGACTGCTTCAAACAGTTTCATTATCCAAAGACGTGGGAGTCATGGCTGTACCTGATTCTAGGTTTTGCAGCTAGACACTTTGACCGTGAAACATGGAGGCCAACCTTGGCCAACTCCTCCATTTTCTGGAGTGCCTCACGAAACCTGTTGGGGCTCTGTACTTGAAGGACATCATCAGCATAGTCAAGGTCTGAGAGCAAGAGGTCACTGATCTTAATGCTGATGGACTTGGCAGAATGCCACATTATGAAATCCATTGCTCAACAAGAGTGTGCAAGACAGCCCTGCCCGACACCAAATACCAATTTAAAAAGGTGACAACATCCAATTCCCAAGACTTACATGGGAAGCAGTTCTATTCTGCAGCTCACTAATCAAGTCCAGCAGAGTGGTTGGGATACTGACACCCTTTAAGGCCTTCCATAGCACAATTCAGTCAACTGAATCAAACACAGCCTTAAGATAAACATATGCTACATACAGGGGCTTTCTTGAACTTGTGTTACATCTCTGACAACAAGCGGAGGGCCAAAATGGCATCCAATGTGGACCTGTTCCTCGCAGAGCCTGACTGTTGGGAGTGATGCTTCCGATGTAGTGGGGGCTCCAAAACACGCCAGCACAACGTGCACAAATACCTTCCTTGGCACGGACAACAAGGTGATCAGGCTGTAGCTCTTACATTCACTGTGCAGTCCCTTGCCTTCAAAGTGGATCACAATACCATCCTTCCAGGCAGTTGGCAATTTTCCGGTTCACCACACCAGATGAAAGATGGCCAGAAGTGATTCTGCTATGGAGTCAATAGCACATTTTAGCAGTTCTGAGGGGATGTCATCAGCAGTGGCTGTGCATCTGTTTTTCAGTTTGCAAATGGCACTCTTCACTTCATCCAACACTGGTGCATCAGTAGAAGTGTCTGGGTTTGAAACCACAGTGGCTGCCAAGTAATCCAGTTGTGAGCAAGCATCACAGAGCACTTACTTGCTTTTCAGAAGGTCAGTGCCATGTGGACAACCACTTAGTGGTGATCCATGTTTGAGGCACATTCTGCCCTATGATACACTCTGCAGGAGTTAAAGAGACATGTGTCATTTGAGATGATGTGGTCCAACTCCTCGTGAATGATGCATATGTCAGATGTCCTGGATCTCTCACGATGGCATCATTGCTTGAACCACAACCCAAAAATGGAGAGATTGTGTGAGGCACATAATGTGAGTAAATGACAAGAGTTATCATTGGGTATACCTGAACCATAATGGCCAATGACCTGTTCAAGCCCAAAATTTGCAGGGATCTCACCCAGGATCATGAGATTATCATGTGAAAGGACGGTGCATACTAGAGATTCCAGTTGATCATAGAGGAATGATTTCATCAAAGATAATTTCTGTCAGTGTATAGACTACTATGACAGTGAAGTGACCGTGCCAATGTTTAAAATGTGCAGTAAGTGGTCAAGATGACAAGGGCATCCAAGTTATCAAAGATGACTTGGCCTTGCCTCCCAGTAGTAATGCTACCCCATATAAGTAGTCGAGACCACCAGGTGCAGAAGCAATGAATCTTCCATCTCATGGCGTCCATGATCTACCAGCTTTACTTCCATTAGGCCAGCGATTGATATGCTAAGATGATCTCATGCAAAGTAGGACAACAACCTGGTGACCATGTCTGTAAGGAATTGTAAATTCCAGGTTAAATTTTTTTTGATGAATTGGCAGATATCTCTGCGACGATTAAGTGCCTTGCCAGGGTATACTGCACATGTGCCTGCTGACATCAGAGGACAAGTGTCCTTAGGGATGCTTTGGTGCAAGCATGTCACATTTGCACTGGAGGAAGACAGTGCCAGCAGGGTATCTGCAGCTGAGTGTAGGGTCTGGGCTTTAACCCTCATGCTGAGCACTAAGTTATTCATATTGATCAAAAGCAAATGATTGTCTCAAAGAATACCTTCTCTCATGAGGCTGAGACAGAGGTGCAGTAACACAAACCTTTTCCTGGTCTACCAGTAATGGCATCATCCTCTGTGACCCGAGCTGTTGGGTCTTTCACGGCAACCTCTTTTACCTCTGATAGCTAGGTGCAGCTGCTGCCCTGTGTCTTCACCACCTATGTTAGCCATTATTTTCAGGGTTCTTATTGGACCGGTCCACTTCACATAATGCCCAAGACAATATTTTGGACCACTCATCATCGTTGATGGCATAGCTCCAGCCAGTGATCCCCTACTTCAAATGTTACACCCCTCCACCAGGTTACAGTAGAGTCACCAAACAGCCCAGTGATCACCATAATCATTGTGAAACATTTGTATGGATAATATCTATACTGGAAATTATGTTCTTAAAACATTGAATTTAAAGGCAGGTCACCAGGAGCTTGTGGTCAAGTGATTATTTCTGTTTGATCATTGCATATTGTGTATCTCACAATGTAAATCTATTTGGATATGGAGCCACCAGATAACTAAGATTGTAAAAACAACAAGAAATCATGAAGTCTACAGGATGAACCACACAGCAGGAGGCTGCTCAATTTATGAAGAAACATCAAAAAACTATTTTGATATATCTAGGATTGCAATAAGACACCAAGTGTCCCTTCACCAATGTGACATGCTGACAATATGTTATTGTCCTGAACAAGGGATCACAGCCTTGCCTGGCTGTGCAGTGCTGGTGAGCAATACTATAAAAGACAGAAGAATATCTTGTTAATGAAGTCTAGATTCTAAAATGTATGTTGTGATTTTATTTTATAAATAACTGTTTCCAATGCTTTTACTTGCTTCTTCTCTGATCCTTATTTTTTAAGTAAACGTATACTTGTCACTATAAATGTATCTTAGTGCTGTGTGTTAAGCAGACCAGTGATCTGAACTGGAACTCAGAAGCTGCGTGTACTGTTCCTTTGAGAGAAGTGAATCTGAATACAGTGAGTGTCCAGTGGATATGGGGCTGGACACTCCAGGGAGATGCTCAGAGTGCTCAACGGTTGGAGTGTGCCAATGGCCAATCTTTTAGGGTGACCAGATGTCTTGATTTTGGGGTCTCTCTTATATACACTCCTATTACCCCTCACTTCATCCTGATTTTTCACACTTGCTGTCTGGTCACCCTACAACCTGTAGAGAGAGAAACAGGCCCAGCAGATATCTAGAAGGGAATATGTGCTGCCTATGACTGGTGAAAATGGGTAGCTGGCAGGCACAGACAAGGCTTCCTCATGCTAAGGGCAGGTGGTAGTGGACAACGTGGACTCCTAGGAAGCACCACAGAAGTCCAATCTAATCAGCCATGGAAAGGCAACCTGCAAATGAAAATTTATGTATGGAACAGGATGCAAAGAGACATACGGTGTTTAACAGATTGAAAGACACAATAAGGATAAAGATACATTACAAATGTGCCACATAAAGTTCTATTAGCACTGCGAAATAAAACCTGAACTTGTCTAGATAATAAGAGGAAGATTATTGAGCAAGGTCAGATAGCAACAGATTGGATTAATAGAATAGCCACCACAATAAAACCCAACAAGTTAAACACAAGTGCTACCCATAAGAACAGTTAGGAGGTAATGAATAAGTCACTAAAATAATTTTGAAAATTTTAAGTGCCTGACTGATGCTTGGGTTCTTTAAATGCTTTTAGAAATTGTATCTTATGTCTAACTTTCAAAATACAATAGTATTTTCAGTTTTGGATGCAAACCAAATGTTTTGGCAGGTCAGGCTCAACGTAGAAACTCAGTTCCTTCATCTCCCCTTTTGGTAAATACACATTTAAGTGATTTGTTTTCAGGACTGCCTCAGTAACCAAGAATCATATTACAAAGCTTTTGAAGATCTGAATAGAGTAGAAGTAACATTTACTTGTAAACAGAGAGGACAGTGATTGACACCACAATGAGAGACTGCATAATGTTGTGCAGCCTTCCAAAGAAAGGAGTTCCAATGGGTTTGAGAAATGTGGAAGCAATTGTATAAATGGAACAATCACAAGACAAGAAGGCCTTACAGAGAGATTCATAGACTCAGAATCATAGACTTTAACATCAGACGGAACCATCGTGATAATCTAGTCAGACCTCCTGCACATTGCAGGCCACAGAATCTTGCCCACCCACATATCTAAATAAATGTACCTTTGTCACAATTAAATTCTCCACTCAGACTGCTTAGAAAGAGGAAAGTATTTTGGCATTTGAGAAAAAAAAATGTCGTCATAAAAGCACCAGTATTAGAATATTTTGAGATTAAAGATCCTAAGATTTTGTCTGATGCATATTTACATGGGCTGAAGACTGCGCCTAGCAACGTATGCTTCCACAGTACTGAACTAAGCCATTCAGACGTGGCTCCAGATCAGTATTACAAGATGAATAATGTAGCTTAACTGATAACATAGTCAATTGAAGTTAAATGTTCTCAGCATTGTCTGAGCATACCTATCATAAACTTTCTGGTCTACCATTTACATTTTTAGAAGAATTTCACGAACGTCTCTCAAGCTTCACTGTTGTTATATATTCACAATTCATTTTAAGCACGTATAATCACTCTTCTACCCTTGACCTCCCTCCCATTCCGTATTTGATTTTTCACCTGGAGCAATGATTTACATAAGCTAGTCAGCTGGGCCACTCGCAGTGTCCATCTCCTAATTGAGCAACATTGTTAACTTGAGGCTCTTGTTAAATAAGCTTTAATTATCTGATCATAGTTGGACAATTTAAGTTCATATTGTTTTACTTCAGATAGTTGTGGTCTGCTATTATTTTAAGGTTAGTGAACATTACGTTGAACCTGAGTTTATGCATTTGTCTGGTGTTAGTGGGCCATGTAATTAACCAATTTGTTAATCTGTGTAATAAAATTCATTAACTATAATATTAGATGGTAAATCTTCCAGGCAACTTAATAATAATAATAAAAAAAAAACACCCCACACACACCCACCCCACCTTCTGGGCCTCCTCTTTTAGAATAGTTTACTCACCAGTTGGACAAACTTTGCAGAAATCAATCTTTAGCTAAATTGATAAAGTACGTTCCTTATGATGGTAAAGTGGAGTTCCCTAAATTGTCTTCGTACACTTCCCTAGTTAAGGTAAATAGTGACAACTTTCAGCAGCTAGTTAATATTTTTTCTTTATTAGAAAGATCATTCACCCTCATTTCCTAGCTTGGGCTCATGCTTGCACCAGGAAGTCTTTGCAAATTTCCTGTAATAAAGTTATCCACTCTCATGATGAATTGCCCAGCTATATAATGCCTCTCAGCATGAGATTTCTTATCCTGCTATGCCACCTGGAATAGTTGGCTCTCTCCCCCGCTCCCCAAATCATTTGTTGATAAAAATCACTCTTTGGTCCTTAACTAAACCACCCACTTCTTGAGCTGGTCTTGTCCTTCCTGATGTTTGTACAAGATATTGTTGGCCGTTGTTATGCATAGTTATTCCCCTCCCCATCTTTTAAGTAGCCGCATTGGAGTTGTTTAACTCGAGTCTTTACATAGAGTTTTCTGTCTTTGTCACTTTCCTTTTAACCTTCCAAGCACATTGCCCTGGACCTATTCCTTCCCACATTTCCATCCTCAGTTCAAACCATTTCAAGCTGCCTGTGCAAACAACTTTGATTTTTTATTTTTAAACATTTATAATGATCTTGCTGTAGCCTGCAGCTAACTTGGCCAAATTGTCTTGAGTTCTGCTTTCATTAGCTCAATGGCATTTGATAATTTGGGTCACACAAACTGTTCTCAGCTGCCGTCACACCACCCAGTAAAAGAAGGATGTCTGCTTGCTGATCCATAAGAGGCTGTCCTATGTAAGAGCTGAGCTGCAAGAAGTGGATGTTAATCATAGGAGCAGAAGAAGGGCATAAACAGAAGGGACTGAGTTTTGATTAATGTTTATGAGCCACAAGGCATGTTAATTCTTCCCTCCTCCCAAAACCAGCTACTTTTCAAGCTGGCAGACTAAGTAATTCAGAAATTCATAACAAGTGACTTCAGTTGCAGGATCCCAAGACTACATCTGTGTCTACAATGCAGGAGGTTGGAAGCGTGTGCACAGAAGTGAAAGAGGATAATTTCGCCATCCCATCTGGATCATTTTCTTTTCACTTATCAGCATCTGGTGCACAAAAGTCATTGTCCTGAGTAATAGACTCAACTTGCATGGGGTTGGGGAGAGGAAGGAGGAGAGGTGAGATATCTGTCAGATCAGAGCCTAGCACGTACAGAAGTACAGTGTAATACATCCACGTGAGTTCTTGAGACAGGAGATTAAATCCTGAATTGGCATCAGGATTCTCAGGAAAGTAGACACAGAAAATAAATCCGAGAGGATGTTTCCTCACGTGACCAGCGACATCCCCTCACGAGGATGCACACCTGGGAGATGCAATAGTTGCAATAACTGAACAAAAGACAGATTTTTAATGGGGGACTAGCAAAAATTCTGCTCAGTCTAACAGACTAATAGAGCAGTAGACCTGCCAGAGTGCGGATGAATGAGGTGGGGAAAAATCCTGGCTGGACTAATCAGGGCTGCCAAGAGTGAATTCAAGCGCCAGTGAAAAAATTTTTGCCCCCCCCCCCCAGCAAGGGTGGACCAGCTAAACAAGGCCGACGAAGCTGGGCCTCAGGCCCTCTTCTGGACCTCCGGGCCCTGGTAATTTGTACTGGCTTCCTCCCCTTGTTGGCCCTGGGACTAATGCGCTGTAGGAGCTTCCCACCAAATATAACAAAACACTGAACACTGCAGTAAGATGCCATTCCCCAGCAACAGAGCATGCGTGCAGTGTCCAGGGCATACTCCCAGGGAGCTCTAGGCAACTAGGAGCCCCCCCATGGGAAGTCAAACAAGAAGCTTCCCCCAAGCCAGCACCTCAGTGCTGTCAGCACCCAAAGAGGAAGATGTAGAATAGCCCTGTCAGAAATCGCCCGAGGCAAACCTTCCCTTGGGCCAGGCAATCAGCAGGCCAGGACTGGCGTTCCGCTTGGCTGAAGCCAGGCAGAGCAAACAGGCTCGGATGCTGTTCGGTGCATTCTAAAACTGCCCACCCAGGGGGAAGAAAACTCCCTGCCCAGAGCTCGGCAGCACCCCCAGTGCTCCGCAGCAAGCACAACCCCCGTCCAGCAGCAGCCAGCCCTCTGCACAGCTCTGCCCACAGCATGTTTCAATGCAGAATTTTCAGAGAGAAAAAAAGGGCTATTAGTGAACGGGACAATCTGTCCTACCCTAAGTACCACACTATGCACATACACCCCCACCCCTCGTACTGTTTTCCACTGCTCTCCTCTGCAGTTCTCTACCTGCCAAAAATGGGGCTGGTGGGACAATGCACGACTACAGGTCATCAGAGAGAAGCTGGAGGCTTTGGCACCTGGGGAGGGATACATACAAGACAGTTTGGCAGTCAAAACTTAATGTCTCTGCTAAAGTGACCCACGGTGCAGGAGTAAGCAATGTTGACCTCAATGCCATTTTCAATTTCCAATTCAATCACTAAGCACTGACTGGGGCAGTACCCAGCTATTGGTTCCGGCTGGCAGTAGACAGTGTTCCACTTTGCTCTGCAGTCATATTTTCAAGGTGATTCTAGCAGTCATAAATGCTAGAAAGGTTCTATACTGGGAAAGCAAGACCTTCCCTTCTGAACTCAGTTCTGTAATAAGAGGGGTAGATTCTGTAGCAAATTCTGCTCTGGGATATGCAAAAACCTGCTTCAAGGTGTTCAAGGTTCTGTTTTTTGGCTTTTCTTTAATTAAAATGTTGTGCTTTTTATGTTGCTGACAATCTAATACTTCATGGATTTTCAGTGAACAGGCCTTTCATATATTGCAGAGACTGAGGCCTGGTCTACACTACATGTTTAAACCGATTTTAGCAGCGTTAAACCGATTTAACGCTGTACCCATCCACACTACGAGGCCCTTTATATCAATATAAAGGGGTCTTTAAATCGGTTTCTGTACTCCTCCCCAACGAGAGGAGTAGAGCTAAAATTGGTATTACCATATCAGATTAGGGTTAGTGTGGCCACAAATCGACGGTATTGGCCTCTGGGCGGTATCCCACAGTGCACCACTGTGACCGCTCTGGACAGCAATCTGAACTCGATGCAGTGACCAGGTAAACAGGAAAAGCCCTTGCCGAAATTTTGATTTTCATTTCCTGTTTGCTAGCGTTGGAGCTCTGATCAGCACAGGTGGCAATGCCCAGTCCCAAATCCAAAAGAGCTTCCAGCATGGACCATATCGGGATGATACTGGATCTGATGCTGTATGGGGAACCAAATTCTTATTCTATCAAGCTCCGTTACAAGAAAGATGAAATGCCAAACGTTGAAAAAGTCTTCCAGGCTACACAGTTGGTCTGCGTGACAAGCGTAATGGAAAGACAAAGAATCAATGGACGCTCATGGAGGGAGGGGGACTGAGGACTCCAGCTATCACGTCCAAGCAGTCTCGAAAAGTATTTGCGTTCTTGTGCTGAGCTCTCAATGCCTGTAGGGTCAAACCCACATTGTCCGCGTGTGTTCCAGGGTATACCTCTCAATTACTCCTCCCACCCCCACGTGAAAGAAAAGTGAAAGAATTCATTCCTGACTCTTTCAATGTCACCCCTAGGTCTACTGACATGCTGCTGGTAGACGCGACTGCTGCAGCAGTGAAGAAGGAGCAGTATCCACTCCTCTCCCCTGCCGGTGGCAGACAGTGCAGTAGGACTGTAGCCGTCCTTGTTATCAACCCGTAGTGCTCCTGACTGGCTTCAGGTGAGGCTGCCGGGGGCGCCTTGAGTGAAAAAAGAATGATTTCTCGGTCATTCCCAGTTAGATGGTACAAGAAAGGCTGGTAACCGTCCTCATATAGCAACTGGGGCTGAGCTCCACTCAGCCCCTCCCTTTCATGTGTAAAGAAAAGATTCTGTACTTGCTGGACTGTCATGCAGCTTTCTCTACCCCCGCACTGCTTAATGTCCGGCTGGACTGTCATAGCCTGGAGGCTTTGCCTCCCCCTCATTTTTATCTCATTAACAAGTCACTGTTTCTTATTCTGCATTCTTTATAACTTCCATGGACACAAATGGGGGAGACACTTGCCATGTTGCCAGAAGGTTGGGGGAGGAGGGAGGCAACGGGTGGGTTGTTGCAGGCACCCCCGTGAATGCATGTAGCTCAATCATTTCTGTGGGATCTGACACCGGAGCAGC
Source organism: Chelonoidis abingdonii (assembly GCF_003597395.2). Taxonomy (NCBI): domain Eukaryota; kingdom Metazoa; phylum Chordata; order Testudines; family Testudinidae; genus Chelonoidis; species Chelonoidis abingdonii. The sequence continues at coordinate 115,989,302 of NC_133770.1, forward strand.
TGTGGTCTCTGATACATGGTTTCTCTAGTACCACTTGCCCCATATTCTGGCCGGACTGACTCTATTTAGAAACCATAAAGGGAGGAATTGACTCGGGGGAGTCATTCCCTGTGTTGCTTTTGCACCCCAGCCAATCTCAGCAGGAGCACCCTGACAGCAGCAGCTAGTACAGAAGGACAGATAACCATCATCTCATTGTAATTTACGCAGCAGCAGAAGTACAGAACAACGTAACTGTCTCTGCTACATGCCAAAAGCAAGATTGAATGCTGTTGTGTAGTGCTGCAGTATCACTCTGTCTGCGGCATCCAGTTAACATCATTAGGTGACTAAAAAAAAAAAAAAAAAGCTGAACGGCGCTCATGGGTTGCCATGCTTATGGCGCTCTGCCAGGGCAATACAGGGAAAAAGGGTGCGAAATGATTGTCTACCGTTGCTTTCCCGGAGGAAGGAATGACTGACGACATTTAACCAGAACCACCCGTGACAATGATTTTTGCCCCATCAGCTACTGGGCTCTCAACCCAGAATTCCAAGGGGCGGGGGAGACTGCGGGAACTATGGGATAGCTACGGAATAGCTACCCACAGTACAACACTCCGGAAATCGACGCTAGCCTCAGAGCATGCACGCACACTGCCGAATTAATGTGCTTAACGTGGCCGCGTGCACTCGACTTTATACAATCTGTTTTAAAAAACCGGTTTATGTAAAATTGGAATAATCCCGTAGTGTAAATGTACCTTCAGGCTGGTGCTATTTGTTAATTTACATGATTTGAAATATACATTTGGCTTCTGCAACTGCAATTCTGTTCTTGGCATCTTTTTTTTCCACATTGCTGCAGAGCATGGGAAGCTCTCAGACAGTTTGAGTGGTGAAACACCTCTGTTTCTGCTAATCCTCGTATTCACAGGATATAGGTCACACTCCGTAATGACGGAAATGGGTTGACACTCAGAAAAGAAGCTATGTTGGAGCTAAATTAAAATTCATATTCTTTCTCTCCAAAACAGTTAGGTGGCTTCTCCCCTCCTTCATTAGCAGCAAGACATCAAGATGGGAATCTAATTATGCAACAGCAAATCTGAAAAGGTGGGAGTGAGGTGAATACAAGAGACCATTATAAAATGTGACTATAGAGAAAGCACCAGTATACCTCCCACACATCATATATTTGTTCTAAGGAAAACAAAAGTTCTACATCAAAAGCATCTGCAGTTACAAAAATGCGTTTCAGAGCAAATACATACAGCAGAGATTATCACAACATTAACATGCCAGGCACCCCAAAGTAACAGGAAGAAAAATCCAGCATCAACCTTCACATTTAATTTAAACCACATCTAAGGGAAACCTGAGAAAATAGCTCCACTCACTGGGAATCCAAGACTGACAACGAACATCAGGGAGCAATATTCCACATGGATTATTTATTAGTTGCCATCTAATGAGAATTTATTATAATGAAAAAAAAAGTTACCTTGTGCCATCAGAAATTACATTTTTTTGGTGAACTCTAGACATCTGGTAGTCCTGCGTTTTTTAAGGTGTTTCTTAAAAGGAAGGATGAGAGGTCAGTTCTTGAGAAAACAACAAACTGTTTTTAAAGAAGAAAGGAATGTGCCCAATCTGTTTAGTCCTCACCATTACATAAATGTTTCCAGGCAGGGGGAAGATTAGGAAATCATGTTCCTTGGGATCCACTAAGAAACCAACATATCTGGCATTTAAGTCTCTCCTTGCTGGGTTTGTATCTCCAGCCTCTAGGGAACCCAGGTGCTGCTGACAATTAACTTTGATGAGCCAGCACCCAGTTTCCTGAGGAGAAGGCTAATAGCTGGCAGCTGTGGGATTTCTGCAGGCATGAGACAGCATTTTAACCCTGAGCTTGCCAGTCACTGCACAAGGACCAGCCACTATCAACAGGAGTCTAGTTATAATGGATCCTCAAGCATTTTAAAAAGGGTAGAATATAAAAATTTAGCTAATAAAGCGGTGGGGGGGGGGGCAGCCATCCTTAAGTGAAAATCATGACTAAACAGTAAGGCCTACACTTCCTTCCAGGCAGTCACCCTCCTGTATGCTGATCCCTGGGAAAAGCATGATATTCTTCTGGGTGTGGTGGAAGGGATGGCTGGAGAAAAAGCTCTAAAAAGGAAATCAGTTACTTTCTTTCTTCCATCTGTCTAGAAACTTTCAAGGGGCCGTTACCATAGTATCTCAGAGTAGCACAAACATTGATTTAGCCTCAACCTTGTGACAGGGGGAAGTATTATTGTCCTTATTTTATAGATTGGGAACTGAGGCACTGATAGATAACATGGCTTGCCAAAAATCACACAGGAAGCCTGTGGCAGAGCTAAGAACTGAACTTTGAGTTCTCAAGGCCCAGGCTTGCATCCTAAGCACAAGGCTATCATTCTTCATTGTACCTTAAGCTGGGAAAGACGTCCACCCAAAACACTAATTTCTCATAATCATTGAAGAAGAGGTGTTCCACTGAGACAGACTTGATAAACTGACAGTTTGTGATCTGTGCCAAGAATTACAATAGGATTTATATTCAGACCAGGATGAATCATGTCCTGTCTACAGTTGTCAAGGTAACAGCAGCCTTAGGCTTCCTAGCTACAGAGGGGCATTACTCCAGACACGTCTCTTCAAGAGACACTTATTGCCTGGTTAATGCTTGCAATGATAGACTTCACCAATGCTGTCCTGAGGATGTTCCTTTTGATTGATTTTTCACGGAAAAACAGCACCACTTTAAACCAATTCACAGTATCTATTAAATGGCCCAATAGCCATAAATGTTGGAGCTATCAACTGCAGGCACATAGGAGCATGAACATGGAACAAGTGCATCTCCCAGCAAGAAAGCCCTCTGATCCCTGCCTTTGCATGTGATGCATAATGCCAAGTGTCACACGTTAGCTGTTTTCATCAGGCTCCCTGGAGCATGCCATGATGTGTGCAGGCAAGCTCCTCTAGATCAGCTCCTTGGTTGGGTAGAATCGTTGTGGATCAGGAGGCTAACAAGCAATTAACAGATTTTTGTACCCACTCTTTGGGTAATACCTAGCTGTTGATTACTATCTGTGGAGAATGGGGCCTCTGTGCATGTGATTGTATGGATTGTGAGAGTATTTTCTGTGCCTGAGCAGGGATTACAGAAGACCTCACAGGAGGTCCCCAGCTACAGGAGGTAGTGATTGTCATGTCCACACCACCTCAGATGCCCAAAGAGCAGCAGTGGAAATACTCCCTGCCCCATCTGGTTGCATGAAGAATGCCCTTCCTTCCCCCTGCCTGAACAACAGCCGTGGTAGCCAGGTTTCCCCTTCCCCCAATACCACCTGGGATTATTAAAAGGAAAAGAGTTTGTATTTATTGTGTCTTCCTCATTTTGGACAATAAAAAACAATCAATTCACTTCCACTTTGGTTTCTGTTCACTTTCACTGTCAGATTCTCAATACTTCAGTATTGGGATGTTAAAGAGTGCAGGGGAATATTTATGTGTTTAAAAATAACTGTTTATACTGAATTTTTTCTATCAGGTTTAGCTTTTTATAGCTTGTTTATACAAGATGTTAATATTGGCCTAGATTTAAGTTGACTGTCACTTTTCTTTAAGGGTGGTTAATGTCACACTCTAATAAACTTAAACATATCTGTAAATGTGCAAACATCTCCTCTCTCACAACAGTGTTAGTTTAACTCAGGAGCCCCTGAGAAAAGGACAGTAAATTGTCACAAAGTTGATACACTAAGGTATAAAGTAGATGCCATACTAGTGACTGGAGCACATTCCGCATGGTATTTCACTGCTGTAATCAGGATTTATTGTTTTTCCAGATAACATTACTTTCAATAGTTCCTTTCCCTGCCCGCCCCTCCAGTCAAAATGAGTGCTGTAATACTAATAAGACATTTTCTAAACTGGATAATGAGATAACACCAGGAATCATATATCCAGAGAGAGAAAGCAATACAAGTATATTAGAACTAGGGGGAAATGTTCGACTAGGCAGAAAGAGCTGCTAGATATAGTCCTTGTTGCTCAGAATCTGTCAGTATTTGATTACTGCACACAGGACAAACTGTTTGGGATAAATATCTTTACATATATTGCCATCGGTATTAATAACGTCATCGAGTGCTCATCATCAGTAGATATTCACAAAGGAGATCACTATTGTTTTAATCAGTGTTTTACAGAGGAGGAAACTGAGGCTCAGAGGTGACGTGATTTGTCTGAGATCACACCAGAATCAGGAATAGTACCTAGTTCTCCTGAAGTCCTAGGCCAGTGCCCAATTCGCTATGCTATACAGCAAGGCTTGAGCAGGAGTGGCAGGTTTGTAGAAATTTTGGTGGTGGCCAAACTCCATCCCCCCCAACTCTGCCCCCGACCTGCCCAAGGCTCTGGGAGGGAGTTGAGGGAGAGAGGGGTGCAGAGGGATGGGGTGCAGGGGTGAGGGCTGTTGGGTGTGGCTAGAGATGAGAGGTTTGGAGCGTGGGAGGAGCTCAGGGAGAGAGTAGGGTTGTAAGGGGTGAGGGATCTGTCTGGGGCTGACAATGGGGGACTGGGCTGTGGGAGGGGCTCAGGGTGAGAGCAGGAGTGTCAGAGGTGAGGGTTCTAGCTGGGACTAGGGATAAAGTGTTTGGGGTGCTGGAGGGGCTCAGGGCTTGGACAGATGGTTGAGGATACGGGGGGGTGAAAGCTCTGGCTAGGATGTGGGCTCTGGGGTGAAGCAGGGCTGGGGATGAGTTTGGGGTGCAGGCAGGCTGCTCTGGGACAGGGGCCAGAGAGGACTGCCCCCAGTCCTTCCCTGCCGGCAGCAGCAAGCTCTGGGGGAGAAGCCCTCCTTTCCTACCCCTCTAGCAGCACACTCACCCAGGTGTGGATCCAGGCACGAGCAAGCCAAGCGCATGCTTGGGGCAGCAAGCCACAGGGAGCACTCTGCCAGTCGCCACAAGGGTCCACTAGTCCTGTGGCTTCGGTGGACCTCCCACAGGCGCAGGACCAGCGGACCCTCCGCAGGCAAGCCACCGAAGGCAGCGTGCCTGCCGTGCTTGGGGCAGCAAAATGCCTAGAGCCGCCCCTGCACTTACCCCCACCACTGTCACTGCATGTGCTTCTAGGACCTCTCTCAGGTCCAGGAATCTCCCCCACCTCCCCCGTGGTGGGTGCCGGGTGGTTCTGCGTGTGCTTCCTTCCCTCCTGTTGCCCCTGACTGTAGCTTCACTGGGGCTGAGGGAGGGGGCTGCCTTCTTGCCCAGCATGGGGCAGGAGCAGTGACTGTGGGCCAGGGGTGTAGGGCTGTGCTGCTGGAAGGTCCTGCCAGAAAAGGAAAGGGTCTGAGGGGGAAGGGCAGGCTCAGAGTCAGTCTGCCCTGGAGGTGAGATGGGGGGCACTAAGACCCTGCGGCAGCAGTTGCTGCAGGTAGGGAACATGGAGCTGCCCTGAAGAGACCCTGTGCCAGTGCCTCTCTACTCTGGAGCCTGGGAAAGGCGGGCGGGGGATGGGGGCAGAAAATCAGGGCCCGGGGACACTCGATGAAGGCATGGGGGGTGCCACGGGGGGGCCGATCTCCACCCCACAGCCCTAAATATTTGTGGAGCTGGGCCCCTAGGCTTTGAGTATTGCTGGTGCCCGAGCACCACGTGGGTATGGAACTCACCACCTATGGGCTTGAAGGGAGAATGAGGGGGGAGGTTGAATAGGTTAAAAGCAGGGTTAGCCTCGTTTCCATCCAACTACATGGAAATTGGCAGGATACTGCCTCTCCAGTGCAGCCTCGTAAAATTGCCAGGTAAACATTAAGTTGTTGCCTTTGGTTACACAGCCCTAAAGAGCACAGGTATTGGCTGCCTGTGGGCTGAGCTATACTCAAACGTATACTGAAAGCAGATTGAATTCACATCTTTTGTAATTTCAGTCAGAGCATGGATGCTGTTTCTTTGGCTTAAGTGTTGTATTTTGATTTAGCTTTCCAAAAATAAGAGTATCCACATCCTTGTCCCTAAAATGTTAGTTGAACCTTTGAGGCTGGTTCCTGGCTCCTTGACCCTTTCTACACTGAAAGGGATGCACTGAAAGTTTCCCAGGTCTGAGAACAAATTGGAAGGGGCCAAGCTTTACAGTGTGACAGTTTCTTATTTGAGCCCACCAGCTCCCCCATCCCTGACTGCATGTGACTCATCCTGTGTCCTTGCTCTGGGGTTCCAGCCCTCTTCAGCAATAGTGCAGAAGTGCTGGAGAGGTTCCAATCATTTACAGGAATTATATTTAAATTAAAATAAAAAGCTTTGATCAAGGAAGAAGTTAGGGTATAAAGGAAAACAGAAACCAAGGGAATGGAGAGTGAGGACAAAGGCAAGTCAAAATCATGTCCCCTATGCACAGAGTGATCTCCCTATGCCAACACCACTTCCACATTAATACTCCTCTTAATATCTCATCTCTTCCATGGAGTTGGGAAGTAATATTACTCCAGCCTGTGCTTTTCTCCTTGCATCCCATTTGCTCTCTGCTTTTTCAGTTACAACATGTCCTTTGCAGGAAGTTTTTGGATAGGGTCGAGTAATGTTATTTCTCAGAGGTTTGTGTAGTCCTGGTCTCTCTTTTATATCAGTGTTTTCATTTTTAACCATTTACAAATGAATGGTGCCAGGGAGAGACACTTCAAATATTTTATTAAAAAACATACACAACATATGCGAAATTAGAGGCAGCCTCTTTTTGAGGTTGCAGGATACATCATGCAGAAGCATTTGTCCAAGACTGGCAGTGTACAGTCTTGTAAATATTTGCATATTACTCCCCACACACTTATACACAGCAAATGCCATTACAGAACATGCTCCTCACATACAGTTACAAATACTGAGAAAAGGAAAGTTCTATTCTATACATGCTATCCGCATCCTTCTGGGAATTCTCATTGATATCAAGGTTGAGGGTGTCTCTCAGCTGAGCAAACAATTGATGACAGAAAAGTGCACAATAGCCATGGAGTGTGTTCTTTAATCATTCCTTGTATGTATTTATTATCCCGGTAACTGAGCAAATGTCTGTTATCAGGGATGTGGTGCAATTTAGTTTTGGAGAGTGAGTTGGTGATTTGTAGAAAACTTTGGACAAGTATATCATCATTCTTTCTACTTTGAATAATATACAAATAATAGGGGTCACTATAACCTTCATCCTTCCTCATCCTTTAACCTAGAAACTGTAAATGAGCATTACCTGCTCTCTCCAGAATCCTCTTTTTTTAAATAAGCAGAATCCCCCTCCCCAACATACCATCATGCACTGCTACTTCAGTTGGCAGTGAAAGTAAAGCTTAGGGTATGTCTACACTACGGGATTATTCCGATTTTACATAAATCCGTTTTTTAAAACAGATTGTATAAAGTCGAGTGCACACGGCCACATAAGCACATTAATTCGGTGGTGTGCTTCCATGTACTGAAGCTAGCATCGATTTTTGGAGCATTGCACTGTGGGTAGCTATCCCGTAGCTATCCCATAGTTCCCGCAGTCTCCCCGGCCCATTCGAATTCTGGGTTGAGATCCCAATGCATGATGGTGCAAAAACAGTGTCACGGGGTGATTCTGAGTAAATGTCATCACTCAGTCCTTCCTCAGTGAAAGCAACGGCAGACAATCATTTCGTGCCCTTTTACCCCTGGATTGCCCTGACAGACGCCATACCATGGCAACCATGGAGTCCATTTTGCCTTTTGTCACTGTCACTGTCACCATATGTGTACTGGATGCTGCTGACAGAGGCGGTACTGCAGTGCTACACAGCAGCATTCATTTGCCTTTGCAAGATAGCAGAGACGGTTATTGGTCATTCTGTACTGTCTGCCACGCCACTGTAAATTGGCAATGAGATGACAGTTATCAGTCGTTCTGTATTGTCCGCTGCTGCCATGGGTGCTCCTGGCTGGCCTTCGCTGAGGTCATTCCATCCTTTATGTTGTATCTAAAAATAGAGTCAGTCCTGCCTAGAATATGGGGCAAGTATACTAGAGAACCAGTGTACCAGAGAGCACAGCCGCTCCATGTCAGATCCCGCAGAAATGATGAGCT